>NC_025703.1:989409-1124673 GCF_000633955.1 Camelina sativa
AGCTGTGTAAAAGTTCCAGGATTTGCCCTTTTTATCATATACAAATATGTAGGAAGCTGCTCATAACCACTCTCTGGACTACCCCTGACCAACTCGCAAGCATGCCTTAACGTTCGATATGCTTTCCAATAATCCATCTATCATCAACAAATATTTTTTTTCATTGTTGTGAAAAAAACGGAATAATGCTAAAGCTAAACAAAATAATCGAAATAATGTTAAATAAATGGAAAAATTATACCTTGATTTGAAAGCGTTTATTTAACGCTTCAGCAACATGCATTGGCAGTACCTTGGGACTAACTCCACCAATAAAATCTTTGTACAACTCTCCTAGAATATGATGATCTGCTTGCCGGGCACGTGTAGAGCGCTCCGTTACAGAACATGTATGTGCTGAAATAAACACACGCACCTCAAACTTTGGAAAGTGATTTAATGTTGCAGCTCTTACCCTCCACTTGCATCCTTTAACCCAACACTTGACAATCAATAGTGTTGGTCTCGATTTGTAAACAAAATAATCAAACCTTTGTACCAAGGTTAGTATCTTCAACCGTGTTTCTAGGTGCTCCTTTGTATCATACATTTGCCCAACAACCAAATTCACAGAAGACAAGTCTACCTTTGAGACATCAACAGGTTCCTTATGTTCTTCAATATAAAAAGATGAACTCCTTTTCTTCATTGGCTATTTATGATCCTCTTCTTCTGGTGGAATTCCATACACGGTAAAATTCTCATCATCAGAATCTGTTCCGTCAGAATCATCACAATAATCAAATCTACTATCATCTTCATCCATCTCTTCTTCATTTGTGTCGCTGGCCATATCAAGATACTCTTCTCCAACCTGATCATTTTCATCTCTTCCTCGTTTCTTACCCTTGTGATTCAAATCAGTCTGTATTTTCTTCTTCACTTCAACACAAAGTCGACCTGTAACCCTTTCCAATTGTCCCATAAAAGTGTGCAACTGACGAGAATGATCGATAATAACTGGTGGTGTATCACTGGGTAAATCCTGCAATAACCTCTTTGAGATCTTGTAACTCAAGACAACATCAGATACCTTGTTATCCAGCATGTAATCCTCATATACCATTTCAATGGAATCATCAAATCTGCTTTGATCGTTACATTATAGAATTCGTGAACCCCTTTCATTATCAACAACAAACAACCATTTGTTGTTGTCAAAGATCCAATTACCACAAACGAGAATCAACTGCTTCATATTCTCTTGGTTGTGTAAAAATCACTCTAAAACGTGAAGGAAGGGATGAAAAAAAAACCACCTTAAAAGGAAAATAATAGAGAAGTCGATTATGAACCCCAAAAGCAAAGAAAGCATGATTAAATCCACATTGGAGAGGAGGAAGAAGGAATTTATGGAAAGAAATAAGATGAACCCAAAAGAGAAAAAAAAAATTCAGTCGATATAGGGGGAGGGGAGGCACGATACAAAAGAGAAAAAATAAGGTAAACCCTAGATTCTCGCCATATATGGCAACTGCTACAAAAGTCTGTCGCTTAACTTTAAAAAACATCAGTCACAAAAGACACTAATAAATCTGTCATTACCCTGAAAAAAATCTGTTATAAAAAAATATGTTATCAAACTCGAAATAATAGATTTGTCATTACAGATAACAAATCTGCTGTCACTATATCAACAAAAAAAAATCTGTTATCATTGTATTCATATATAATAAATCTGTTATCAAGTAACAAATTTTTTAGTAGAAAAAAAAAACTGTCATAACATAAGAAAATCTGCCATAACGTATATTGTGCATGTGGGTCAATATAGCAATTTTAAAAAGACTTTCGAAAATCTGTTATCAAACAACAGATTTTTCCTTCAATCCAAAAATCAGTCATAACTTCAAAAAAATCTGTCACCACTAGATGTCAAACTAGCAATTATTTTTACGTTCATAAATCTGTCGCAATGTGACAGATTTTTTTAAGTGAAAAATAAAACTGTTACAACAATCATGAAAAATCGGCCACAAAATTCCAAAAAATTTGACTAAAACAATGAAAATTTGTCATGACTTTATAAATAAGTCTGTCGCGTTAAGAAAATCTGTTGTTCACAAAAAATCTGTCGTTATACACTTCAAATAAATCTGCCATAGAAAACAAATCTGCCGTCAAACTCTGCAAATTAATCTGCCATCTAAAATAAGTCTGCCAATAAAAACTGTCATCGACAATAAATATGCCACTTACAAATTAATCTGCCATTACTTGTATGACAGACTTTTATATTTAAAAAAAAACGAAATTGAAGAAATTTTTAACCAAAGGTAATATTGACTTTTTTTTTCCTAACAAAGCGAAAAAGGATATTTTCGGTATGAAACTAACCCAATTAACCCTCAAATTTTAAGAGCTAATCTAGCAATTAATTGTTTAATTTGGGTCAAACTAGTAATTTTTCCTTAAAATTATTTATTTCACCCGTTTTGGTACGAAATTAGTCTTAATAGTGTGTTTTGCATATATTTGTTTCTGTTAAATCAAAATTGCAAATTTCGATTTTTCTTGTTTAGAGAAAGTTGGCAACAGAAGTGATAAACTTGACCTAAAAAAGACAAGGAACCAAGAAAAACTATGTAAGAAGGTGGTACACAACAGAGGTGCTGATTTTGTTTTTAATTTATTGATTTATTCCCATATAAATTTTTTTTAAAAGAAAAACAAAACATGTTTTCGGCCGGCAGTCATGTTTTTTTTTTTTAATAATTAAATTCCATTCCAGGTCCAGCAATGCGTACCATTTATCTTCTTATGATGATAGATATCCTTTTCGGGGAAAATATCTCATGCAGATGTTTTTTAATTTTTTTGGTCGACTATGCAGATGTATTTAAATATTAAGGCTTTTTTGGAAGATAAGTATATTTTTCTTTATTGGAAGATATACACGAAAAAAAATATTTCTATCTTCTGTCCACATGTGAACAAACATGATGAGAAGTTTAAGGATCATAAAGTTATTAAACAGCGTCAATTACAATATTCCAAATACAAAAAAAAAACCCAAGTGTTCAGCTTTAGATCCAAACAGCTTTAATTTATTAAAAAAGACACAGAAACAACAAATCATTCGAGAGAAAATCTCACAGAGCATCAACTAGATGTCTCATCTTCTTACTGAGTCTTAGTGGGTACCCATGATTGGTATCGAGTCCAATTCTTTTGCCCAGGGTTCAAGGCATGTCCCTTCGAATGGTATATGTATGCATCACCTTCTCCAGAGAAGTTCTCTTTGTGCTCAAGCCCATACCTTTTTGGTTTCAAACTCAATAGCTTGAAAAAACAGACAGACAATGTTATTTGTTTTCCAAGTTTTGAAGCAATTTGATTGATTGCAAATTAGAAACGGCTTTTGCTTTTTACCTCATCTCCAGTGTGATCAGTGATGAAATGAAGCCACCCATGCCATTCAGCTGGTACTTGAGATGCGTTGTAACGATACTTGGCAGCATACTCTACCCATCTGTGCCTACCTGTTAACAAAGTGATTGCTTGTTTCAGTGTAAAAGCCTATTGACTTAACATTCTATAGAGATACATGTACTGTTTCACCACTATTTCTACAGAGATACATGTATTGTTTCACCACTATTTCTACAGAGATAAAGATCCTTTAAGCAAGAAGTTGAGCACATATTTTCTTTTAAAACTATCACACAAATTTGATTTATCTGTACTGAAAAAAGCTATACAAATCTCTGGTGAAGTACGTTAACATGCTCAGTCTTCTCATGCTCTGATTAAAATTAAGTCATCAAATCATGCTGTGAGCTAATACATTTTCCATAACTATACTAAATGCTGGGACTCAGGACAAGCAAACATTTCCACTGAATATTACAAACGGTATTCTTGGAATAGATACTAGTATTTGATATCCCACACTACAGTGTCATCCATTTTTTTGGTAAAAGCATGATTTTGAATAGGTAACATATGAAACTATTGAAAAGAACCACGTACCGTATTGAGTATCACCCAGCTTCTGGTAGTATTTGTTACCGAACTTGTCAACACCAACAAGCGTTGCTCCTATGTTGTGTATCTTAGTTTGCCTTAATCAAATAGAGACATTTAACGATATTGATCAGAAAGTGAGACTCACCAGCAAGCTAAAATATGAAGACTGTGGAAACTATAAGTTAGGCAATATTCAAGCATACTGTATGATCCACTAACATTCAGAATCAGGAGCCGACAAAAGATGGGTTTTCTGCTTTAAAGAGAATGCATTCAAATTCTCTATAATGGTAGGATAATATTCTGATTTTTAGAAATAAAATGATACTACTTTGCAAATGCTCTAAGCGAAATTCACCAATTATCTAGAGCCTATAAGAATGACAGATCCAACTTATATACAATTCGTCAAGAGGCACAAATTCTTTGGTTCTTAGGAGCTTTCATGAATCAAGACTACTTAGTAAGCCAAACTCTATCCTGAAACAGACCTGACCACTTTTTGAGCTCTTCATCCTCTTCAAATTGAAATGCCTTGTGGCATAATACCGTCAATTCCTTCAGACATGTAACAAGACTATCTTTGGAATACTAAAAATCCTTCACTGTCACTGTTTCTTTACCGAGCTCCGTGTCAACTTACATTATTGCATCTATGAGGGAATTGACAGAATTATGCCAAAGTCAGCAGTCCAAGTTGAAGAGCAGTAAACAGTTCAAGAATTGGCAAGCTTCTGTTTCACAGTAGTTTAAATCTGACGTAATGATGTTCGCTCATACAGCAAGGGCCACATAAAAGAATATGATAATGAACTTAGCCTTCAAAGGATTCCTGAACAATCACTTGAATCATATACGTAATCTCTAAATAAGTGAGACAGTAAGCACAAAATATCTAAAAAGATAATTACTTACAAGAGGTTCCCATCTTTTAAACATCTCCTGTAATAAAAAGGAAAAAAAATGAAAGAAGCAATTAGAAAAATGTCATTAAGTAGATATTACCTCAAAATAAAAACAAATAAGATCTTGAAAATAATAAGCAGCCAGAAACATGTGAGCCTATCTTAAGAATTTGATGTTCACTCAGCAAAAAGTGTTCAATTTCATTTCCCATTAACAAAGATCTAACATTTGGGTGAAAAAAATCCGAAGAATGATAACTATTCATTGCAAACAAAACACTCAGCTATACAAACACTAAAGGCAGATTAAGCAGAGAATATAACGCGTGTTCATCTAGAATCTTCAAATAAAATGAAAGAATGTCTTAGAAAACAGAAAGATCTTTCGAATTCCTAGGTTTTTGGGATCCAACGAATCAAATCCAGGGTAGAAGAAGACGAGAGAAATCGATAAGAAAGACAAGGAACTAACACGAAGCCATCTTCTCGAAGCATCCTCATGAAACCGCCGAGACCTTTCTCTCTAATCGCCTCCAGCGCACTCTTCGCCGCCGTCAAAGCCATCGTCTTCCTCCGTTATCTCTCTCTCTCTCTCTCTCGGAATCAGGATTTGATTTTGATGTCGACGACGACGAAATAACAAGGGGCAACATAATCGCACCGTTTTGTATTTGTTGGGTTACGCTTTGTGTTTACATGATTCGCCTAGATCGATCGATGTTTAACGGGCCATGGTCCATGGGCCACGGGCCACTTCTCGCTATGCCCTTCCTCGTGATATTGTGGCAAAAAAGGTTTATGAAGCTGAAACATTTTACTAGAATGGACATCGGAACAACACATAATTGATTCAGGTAAAATATTTGAATAATACTACTAAATATATGAGTAGCTCTGTATACAATTCAAACCCTGAGACGGTCAACGAAAAAGTAAAAGATAAATACGAAATAAAAAACAAAATTACAAGTCCTTCCTTTTTCCCAGCGTCTCCAGCGTCAATCTTAAGCTGGTCTTTCAAAAACAAACCTCTGCTCTCCCCTATATTTAAAACTGCCTCTCTCTTCCGTACCGCTCTACCTCTACCCAGAGAAAAAAAAAACTCGAGAAATTTGTTTTCCCTTCATTGATTCACTCTCGTAATCGAGTCTCCTTTTTTTTTTCGATTCTTCTTCTGGAATTTGTGAATCGTCTCCGCCATGGCTGCTGAGAAGTTACGAGACTTGAGTCAGCCGATTGACGTCCCTTTACTCGATGCCACTGTTGAGGCCTTTTACGCTACCGGATCTAAGGAAGAAGTGAGTCCATTGTTTTATCGGTGATTTTTTTAACGATGAGCGAGAGTATAGCCACCGCATTAAGCGGTCTATTTATTACTGTTAATGCGGCGTCTTTGTCGTCGCTTTTTTTTTTTTTTTTTTTTTTTTTGTTTNGATTTGGGGGTTTAGGCGAGGGTTTAGAATTTCCGATATAAATTGGATGAGTTTGGTTGATTTTTTTCGTGGGTTTCAGATTATTTTAGTGTCGTTGCTTCGATTTGTTTGTGATTATTCTTGTAATCTGGAAAAAAAAAAAAAACACTCAACAGTTTTATGTAATTTGTGTTGATGCTTTGGAATCAAATAGTCCAAGTTTTTGCATCTATATGCTTTCCATGAGAGATAATAATGTTTGAAAACACTTTGCAGAGAGCTTCTGCGGATAATATCTTGCGGAATTTGAAAGCTAATCCTGATACTTGGCTTCAAGTGGTTCACATTCTACAGAACACCAGTAGTACGCATACAAAATATTTTGCACTACAGGTAGGTTTCAGTGTTCTCTTTAATCTGCTCTTGTATTCTCATTATTTTGCTGCTGATTTTTCTTGACATTATCTATTATTTCAGGTGCTGGCAGGTGTTATCAAATACAGGTGGAACGCCTTACCCGATGAACAACGTGATGGAATGAAAAATTACATCTCTGAAGTCATTGTGCTGGTATGTATCTATAGGCATTAGGTTGTTTTTTTTTTGGGTTAGAACGAAGAGGATAGATTAACTGAATTGTTTTGATGATGAATTTACCGTGTAGCTCTCAGGGGATGAAGCAACTTTCAGAGCGGAAAGGCTTTATGTTAACAAGTTAAATGTCATCCTGGTTCAGGTACCTTCAGGGTTTCTGCTATAATATATATATATACTTATTTGCATTGAGTTCTGTTTTTTGTGTTCACTATCTGGTATGGCTTTTGCTGAAGCCAACTTCGTCTGAACATTTTGCTCATGCCAATTTATCGAAAAAGTTTGTTTAGTCTTTGAGAATAACGTATGATGTGATGTGTGTGCAGATCGTGAAACATGAGTGGCCAGCAAAATGGAGAAGCTTTATTCCTGATCTAGTTAAAGCTGCGAAAACTAGTGAAACTATCTGTGAGAACTGCATGGCTATCTTGAAAGTAAGTACAATCTAGTTACCTTTGCATTAATTAAGTTCATTGTGTATTTAAATAACATTTCTTATTTTCTTAGCTCCTAAGTGAGGAGGTCTTTGACTTCTCAAGAGGAGAGATGACTCAGCAAAAGATCGATGAACTCAAACAATCTCTAAACAGGCAAGTTAGACTTTTCAAGAAGTTTACTTTATTAGAATAAAGTAGAAATAAGAATTAACTATGTTCAAGTATATGTCCGTAATTTGTAGCTAATGTTTGTTTTTCATACTTTACTGATTTATACTGCTTTCTTATGCAGTGAATTTGAACTCATTCACGAGCTATGCCTATATGTCTTCTCAGTGTCCCATAGACCAGAGCTTATACGTGCAACACTCTCTGCATTGCATGCCTATCTTTCTTGGATTCCGTTGGGATATATATTTGAGTCCCCGTTGGTAATATTTTTGGAATAAGTGGAATGAAATAAGTTAACAAGTCTTTAATTACAAAATCTCCCATTACTGATCTAGTTATTGGCAGCTGGAGACCCTACTTAATTTCTTCCCTGTTCCAGCATATAGGAATCTCTCACTTCAGTGTCTGTCAGAGGTATGCCAGTATGTAGTTCAGATTTTTCTGCTGTCACTATTTTGCTGTCATTGTCTAACTAGTGTTTTTCTGGCAGGTTGCAGCTCTTAATTTTGGGGAAGTCTACAATGTGCAATATGTCAAGATGTACAGCATCTTCATGAATCACTTGCAGGTAGTGCTGTTATCTTTGTTTGTTGGTTCTACTTGTTTTCGTGGATTTATTCATTAATGATCCTACTATAGAGTCTCACTTTTAGTTAGTCAATGTACTTTCTATGGTCGTTTACCTGTTCTGTCCTGTATTTAGATTGACTTTCATGATAATTTGGCTTCTAGGTTGATGCCCATACTTGTTTTCATATCTGCAGGCAATTCTTCCTTTAAATTTTAATATCCCTAAGGCATATTCAACCGGAAGTAGTGAAGAACAGGCAAGTTTTTTGTTGTGGGTTAGTTTCTGGCCATTGTATTTTTCGAGATAATGACTGTATATCTTCTTTACCTCTAGGCTTTTATCCAGAACTTGGCACTGTTTTTCACTTCGTTTTTCAAGGTATATCTCTTTCTTTGTTGAGTAAGTTACGTCAGGTTGTTTTGGATGTGTAACTGATGGACGATGGTTTTGCATTTGTTTTTCTACTCTTTTTTCGTTTGCAGTCACATAGAAAAGTTCTAGAATCTTCACCCGAAAATATTTCTCTCTTACTTGCGGGTCTGGGATATCTCATTAGCATATCATATGTTGATGACTCTGAAGTATTCAAGGTATGTGAATTATAGTTTTTAATATTTATATATATACATAATGGTTTCATGTTATTTTTTCAATGTTTTGGAAACTGACACGTTTTGCTTGCTTACGAGTGAACAGGTTTGTTTGGACTATTGGAATTCATTAGTTTTGGAGTTGTTTGGGTCGCAACATCATGTCGGTCACCCTGCACTAACTCCAAGTCTGTTTGGAATGCAAGTATGACTCCTTTATGCTCTTGTATAGAATGGAAATCAGGATTATAGATATTGTATTGGTTGAACTTTGCTTTGATGTATTTACTTACCTGGGTCTTTATTTTCCTAGTATCAGATGGCTTTCCTTCCTCGTACGGTTGATGGTGTTAAACCTGAAGTCACAGAGCGGCATAAAATTTATTCAGATCCATTGTCAAAATTAAGGGGGCTCATGATTAGTCGCATGGCTAAGCCTGAAGAAGTGTTAATTGTTGAGGACGAAAATGGGAACATTGTCCGTGAAACTATGAAGGATAATGATGTTCTTGTCCAGTATAAGGTACCAATCGTGCATATGACCTATCTTCAGTTATGTAAGATATACTAGGTCCTCCACACACGGCATGTTCATTCATAGTTATTAAACAGAGTATTTATATTTGTGGTTAAAAAGTATTAGCTATTTTTTACAATTACTATATAATAGAAATATAAACAAAATAAATATAAATGAATGTTTATTTAGACTTTTGATTATTTTTTAATGTTGAATTAGCTCTATTTAAAACTCTCTTTTTTTTCCTTGACTCATGAAATCGGAGAGAAAAACTGACACAACTTTTACTCGCATCGCTACTCCTTTGATATAGGATACCAATAGTGTTATGATATATTAGAAGAAAGTTCTATTATATGATCCGACTTTTAGGTTTCAATTATATGGTATTCCATTTCATATTTTACACCAATGCAGATAATGCGGGAGACATTAATCTACCTCTCTCACCTTGATCATGAAGATACAGAAAAACAGGTACTTATTTTGAGGGTTGCTAGATTTTCCTATCCTCTTGACTCTAGAATGATTTAGTTTTCAGAGTTTACTTTTAATTCTTTACTATTGTTATGTGTGCTAATGGTAGTATATGTAGAAGTGTTCATGATTGTGGATTAGCCGTACTTTGAAAGGGTAGAATCTTGGCTTACCCCTGTTGTATTGATGTCAACTTTTTGTTGTTTCTTCTAAGATGTTGAGTAAGCTAAGCAAACAGTTGAGCGGGGAGGAATGGGCATGGAACAATCTGAACACTTTATGCTGGGCTATTGGGTCCATTTCTGGATCCATGATAGTAGAACAGGTAAGATCTCCGTTCTCAGTGTCTAATTGTATTTGTAATGAACTACAGTTTTAGATTTGTTTATATTTCAGTCATATACTTTTGGCCCTAGGTATGTGCTAGCATTTTTCTAATGTTTCTAATGTTATTAGTGTTCTTGAGTGGTCTCCTATTGCTTTATGGTCGATTTGTGTTACATTGGTTCTACCACCAGTGTTTTGTGACGTTTGTGTCCTTTACTAATCATATCAAACAACTCCGTCTGTTTTCTTTTCTTTTCAGGAAAACAGATTTCTAGTGATGGTTATCCGCGATTTGTTAAGTTTATGTGAAGTCGTCAAGGGAAAAGACAATAAAGCTGTTATTGCGAGCAACATCATGTGAGTTTTTTTCTACATCATGGATCCTAGAATTGAAACCTATTCATTACATCTTATCAAAATTAATACATCTACATTATATTGTTGATTTTGGCTTGGATTGTTGGTACTTATGTAGCGTGAGATTTTCTCTAGAAGTGGATCACTTGTTACCTGCTAGCATTATATATATCCCAAAACTTAAACTTGTCCCATGCATGATTTGTTTGAGTATTTGACTTGTGTTCTTGTACATTCGCTTCAGGTATGTTGTTGGACAATATTCAAGATTCTTAAGAGCCCATTGGAAGTTTCTGAAGACAGTTGTCCATAAGTTGTTTGAATTTATGCATGAGACGCATCCTGGTGTTCAGGTAATTCTTCCCTTTTTCAAGTTGGAATTAGAATTTCTGTAGGAGTTATAGTTTCTTGGCTGAATCTTTCATATTAAGTAGAACCAGTTGAGAATTTGATTTCATTACTATCCCTTTATATCTGATTGTACCATCGTTTATTACGTCTCAGTGTTCATAAAAAGTCATTGCTCACCTTATTGCTGTCCCTGTGGTCTTTGGGTGGTCTGGGTTATCTAACGACCTACGTTTTTTTAGGACATGGCATGCGACACATTCTTNCTACATCATGGATTCTAGAATTGAAACCTATTCATTACATCTTATCAAAATTAATACCTATACATTATATTGTTGATTTTGGCTTGGATGTTGGTACTTATGTAGCGTGAGATTTTCTCTAGAAGTGGATCACTTGTTACCTGCTAGCATTATATATATCCCAAAACTTAAACTTGTCCCATGCATGATTTGTTTGAGTATTTGACTTGTGTTCTTGTACATTCGCTTCAGGTATGTTGTTGGACAATATTCAAGATTCTTAAGAGCCCATTGGAAGTTTCTGAAGACAGTTGTCCATAAGTTGTTTGAATTTATGCATGAGACGCATCCTGGTGTTCAGGTAATTCTTCCCTTTTTCAAGTTGGAATTAGAATTTCTGTAGGAGTTATAGTTTCTTGGCTGAATCTTTCATATTAAGTAGAACCAGTTGAGAATTTGATTTCATTACTATCCCTTTATATCTGATTGTACCATCGTTTATTACGTCTCAGTGTTCATAAAAAGTCATTGCTCACCTTATTGCTGTCCCTGTGGTCTTTGGGTGGTCTGGGTTATCTAACGACCTACGTTTTTTTAGGACATGGCATGCGACACATTCTTGAAAATTGTTATAAAGTGCAACCGAAGATTCGTTATTGCTCAGGTATGTACTGGTCCGTTTAAGACACCTTTTAATTCTTAGTTTATCATCTAAAAAGTGACATTCTGTGCTTTTCAGGTTGGAGAAAGTGAGCCATTTGTATCTGAACTTCTATCAAGCCTTACTACAATTGTTGGAGATCTTGAGCTTCATCAGATTCACACATTTTATGAATCTGTAAGTATTGTTAGTCGTGTCTCTTTGATGGAGATGGGAAGCTATTTCTTATTGTGATCGCATTCTTTGTCTCTATTTATCTCTCTCTCCAGGTTGGTACTATGATCCAGGCAGAATCAGATGCTCAGAAGAGGGGTGAATACCTCCAGAGGTTGATGGCTCTCCCGAATCAGGTCTGTTAAGTGTTAAGTAAAAAGGTACTGTTCAGCTTTTGTTTTTGTCATAGCTGGCTAAAGGTATTTTTTGCTATGATTTAGAAATGGGGAGAAATTTTAGGACAAGCCCGCCAAAGTGCAGATATCCTCAAGGACCCAGATGTGATACGTACTGTGCTTAATATCCTCCAGGTCTGATATCTTACAGAGTTTGGCTGGAATTTTATTTAACATTAGAATTTCATACATAAATATAGGATTCATTATGGTTGAGCTGGTGCATTGGTAGACCTTGGTTTTTCTTACATGGTATAAACTTATATATGTGTGCAGACAAATACGCGGGTTGCAACTTCACTTGGAACAAACTTCTTATCTCAAATTTCGTTGATCTACTTGGATATGCTGAATGTTTACAGGTACACTCTTTATGCAATAGTTATGTTGCAGTTAAGAGTTATGTGGTAGACATAATTGACGTAATTCTTCCTCTTCTGCACCAGAATGTATAGTGAACTTGTGTCAAGCAGCATTGCTAATGGGGGCCCATACGCATCAAGAACATCTCTTGTTAAACTTTTAAGGTAGGAGGGCAATGTACATCAAATAAAAGCACAGATTTTGATTCCCCTCTATTTCAAACTGGAATAACATTACATCTTTATGCTTCACGGAACAGGTCTGTTAAGAGGGAAATCCTTAAGCTGATAGAAACATTTTTAGACAAAGCTGAAAACCAGCCACACATTGGAAAACAGTTTGTTCCACCAATGATGGATCAAGTACTTGGCGACTATGCAAGAAATGTTCCTGATGCCAGAGAATCAGAAGTCTTATCACTCTTTGCAACGATAATTTGCAACGATAATAAACAAGTATGTATCTTCTCTGTTTCAGTTTGCCTTATTAATCCACGATGTTTACAGTCTTCTCTTTTAAGAATATTTTTATTTATCATCATGGATTAATTGAATTAGTTGATGCATAGAAGTTTCAATTGTGTGAAATCGCCAAAGAAGTTTTACACAAAATGTACCATTAAATTATATTATCTTCTAAGTTGGCAACTTGTTGATGTGTTCCTGTAGGTACAAGGTTGTAATGCAAGATGAAGTTCTCCTCATATTTGAAGCTGTTTTCCAGTGCACATTGGAGGTAATGGATTCTATGCTCCATTGAAAATACTTCCCACATGTGCATTTGAAGTCAGTCCACACTTTGGAGATATTATGAACAATGTACTGTGATTCCCAATCGTAGTTATGCATCTAATGAAGGTCAATTTGTTTTTCTGTAGATGATTACTAAAAATTTTGAAGATTACCCAGAGCACCGCCTCAAGTTTTTCTCGTTACTTCGTGCTATTGCCACATTTTGTTTCCGTGCCTTGATACAGTTGTCAAGTGAGGTTGGTGATTATGTTCTTCAGTTAGTTTTCTTTGCATGATCTTAGAAAGCTATTAACTCCCTTTCCATATTGATAGTTTTCTTGTTTTTTGTGCCTCTTTATAATTAATCATCAGCAACTGAAGCTAGTGATGGATTCAGTTATCTGGGCATTTAGGCATACTGAAAGAAATATCGCTGAAACTGGGCTCATTCTCTTGCTCGAAATGCTGAAAAACTTCCAGGTTTTTTCTCGTTGTGTTAACTGTTTCACTTTTGGCCCCTTATGTTTGTTCATGATGTAACATGTTCTCTCTGATTTGTGACAGAAATCTGACATCTGTAACCAATTCTACCGAACATACTTTCTGCAAATTGAGCAAGAAGTATTTGCTGTCTTGACCGATACCTTCCATAAGCCAGGGTTCAAGTTGCATGTGTTAGTGCTGCAGCATCTATTTTGCCTGGTACAGATTCCAACTTACATAAAAATCTGCCACTTGGCTAGTTTATGCAGAAGAATTAAAGGATCGATCATAAAAATATTCAGGTTGAGAGTGATTCTTTGACGGAACCATTGTGGGATGCTGCAACGGTACATCATTCGTGTCCAAATAATGCTGCCTTTATTCGTGAATACACCATCAAGCTTCTAAGCTCATCATTCCCCAACATGACTACAACAGAGGTAACTATTCTAAACTTGACTAAACCAGAGGATTTTCTTTTCTTTGATTGCGAGTTATCTTGAAAACTGACAACACACAACAAAAACAGGTGACACAGTTTGTGAATGGACTTTACGAGACGAGAAGCGACGCTGGCAGGTTTAAGAATAACATACGTGACTTCCTTGTTCAGTCCAAGGAATTTTCTGCTCAGGTATATCTTATTGGTATCTTATTTCCGTTAAGACCACATATCATAAATAAAAAATATCTAATGAATTGGATTTGATTTGTTCAGGATAACAAAGATTTGTATGTTGAGGAAGCTGCAGCTCAAATGGAGAGAGAGAGACAAAGAATGCTTTCAATTCCTGGACTTATAGCTCCCAGCGAAATTCAAGACGACATGACTGATTCTTAAGTCTTCTCGTGTCTTAGACCAATGGATGAATTATGTTGCTTTCTTTCTGATGATAGTAAAAGGCTTTAAAGAGTTTTTTTTTTTTTTTTTTGAGTAGTAGATAGCTTCCTAATCGATTTTGAGAAATGGAAAGCTTAGAAATGAGAGAAGTGTTAGGTGCGTTTGGATTTGGTGTAGCTTTTCTACATAACAGTTTTTGACTTGAGTAGCTAGTATTCCTCTTCTTTTCGTAAGACTGGATGATTTGATTCAGTAATCAGTATTAACAAAATGAAATATGTTTAGAGGACAACAATAATCAAATTCTTTGTTTTAAACGAAATATTAACAGGCCTAGTTGGGCCTTGACACTGCAAAGAGCAATTTCCTCCGGCATCTCGTTTTTACCCTTCAACCGGTTTTAAACCGACCCTAATTAATTTGACTTTTGTAAACCGGATTAAAATTGAATACTGTAGAGAGATGACCAAGTCGAATCTAAATACACACCTGGATTGATTCCATTGTACCCAAAAAAGAACGCAACCTTTCTCGGGAAAATCTTCAATTCCTGGAAAAATCGATCATCTTAAGCTTTTGATTCTCTCTGTTTCCTTCAGTTTTTATTAGGGGGTTTTGTGGATAAGAGAAACCAATTAACATTCGTCTTCGTGTTGTTGTGAGGGTTTAATAAAAGCTTTTAGGGGTGTGAGAGATCAGAGATGGGTCAAACTTTTCGTAAGCTTTTCGATACTTTCTTCGGAAACCAGGAGATGAGGGTACTACTCTCTCTTTCTTTTTACTGAATCCTTCTTCCCCTTTTTGTTGGATTCGTGTGTTAACCTATCTTCTGTTCCTTCCTTCATCATTTGTTACGAATTATATATGATTGATCTTTTGTTTTGTGTATATTTACCAACCCAGCTCAATTACTAGAGGTTTTGTGGTGTTTCTTATGACTAATCATCTATGTGGTTTAGGGTTTATCATGATTGTGATTTGTGATTATCTCTTGTTTGTGTGTTTCTTATGACTAATCTATGTTGTTTAGGGTTTCTCAAATATGATTGTGTGTTTCGTTTACCAGGTCGTTATGCTGGGGCTAGATGCGGCTGGGAAGACAACGATACTCTACAAGCTCCACATTGGAGAAGTTCTGTCAACTGTTCCCACAATCGGTAGGTCAGATCTCTCAAAGCGTTTTTTTTGAACTATCTCACGACTTGTTTGCTGAGAGGATTTTGAACTTTTTTTCTTATACAGGTTTCAATGTTGAGAAAGTTCAGTACAAGAATGTGATTTTCACTGTCTGGGATGTTGGTGGCCAAGAGAAGCTCAGGCCCTTGTGGAGACATTACTTCAATAATACCGATGGACTTGTAAAGTCTTCACTTCTTTTTTGCTTCTGATCATAGAGTCTCTTCTCCTCTTTTCCTGGAATCTTTAGACAGATGGTTAACGAATTGATGCATTTGCAGATATATGTGGTAGACTCCTTGGACCGAGAGAGGATCGGTAAAGCTAAGCAAGAATTTCAGGTACCTTATAAAAATTGCACTAAACTTTTGGGTAGAACTAGTCTCTGTGGACTGTCTAACCTCTGCTAATTGATTTCTTCAGGATATCATAAGAGACCCATTCATGCTCAACAGTATCATTCTAGTGTTTGCCAACAAACAAGACATGGTAAAAAAGTTCAAAGCTCTAGCTTTCCTTATGTGATATCTTTCTCATTTACCAATATTCATCCAAATTCTTTATGAATCTCAGAGAGGAGCCATGTCTCCTCGAGAAGTATGTGAAGGGCTTGGCTTACTTGATCTCAAGAACAGGAAATGGCATATACAAGGAACATGTGCTCTTCAAGGAGATGGACTCTATGAAGGCTTAGACTGGTTATCTTCTACGCTCAAAGAGGTTAAAGCTGCTGGTTACTCATCCGTTGGTCCCTCGTTTTAACACTCACTCCATTTACTAGCTATAATTGACATACGAAAAGTACCAAATCAAGCTCATGGTGTTCAGTCTATCCACCATTATATACTTTTAGTCCATGGCCAAAGTCTTCTTCTTGGCCTCTGATATGTTAGTAATATCATAAAATCAAAATCTCTCCATACTTAAGTAATGGAAGTTGTTTTTCTTTTCGTTTGTCTTCACATGGCCCTGCTTCTGAAAGCTTAATGCTAGGCTCCTTTTTGCATGATATGACTTTGGAGCTTCATTGTAAAAAATTCTGATGGATAAAATGTACACTGTCAAACTCTCATATGATCATCAAGTATCCCTTAAAGCATAAAAGATGATTGATTGATCTTTTTGCGTCTCTGTCATCCTCTGTTGAGCTTTGGCTCTTCACTTCGATAAATTAAGAACAAGCTAAATGAATTGAGAGATTATTGGAAAGGCATAAAGAAATTACGAATGAGATTATAAAAGAAATAGAATTTTTTCTTAAAAAAAGAAAAACACAGCAGAAGGAAACAACATCAATATCTTTCCAAGAGAGAAAGGAAATGATTTCAAAAAAGAGGCGGAAATAGTTGTCTTCTCTACTTAGCGCCCTTGTGTTGTTGTTGCTGCTTACTCTTAATATCAAGCTCTTTGACCAACTTTATTAGTTGCCTCACGCTCACGTCTTTGAAGCTCTCTTCAGCAGTTATCTTCTTCTTCTTTGTCTTCTTCTTAGCCTCGGCCTCTGCTTCTCCCTCTCCATTGATGTTAAGACCCATCTCCACAGCATCCTCCTTGTTCTTCTTCTTGCTCTCTACGATTGATTCTGCTTCAGATGGAGACAACGGAGTTTTTGTCTCATTACCAGCAGCAAGTGTTGACGAAGAAGAAGAAGAATCTGGAGTCTTCTTATCTGAGAGAGGAGCCTCTTCTGATTCAGTGTCAATCGATTCCTCAGATCCGCAACTGTTTTCTTCCAACTCGACCTCGTCTATCTCATATTCGGACCATTCATCGCTGTCTACTTCAAGTTCCTCCTCAGAAGCTATCTCATCGACTTCTTTTGATTCATCAGCTATCAGAACTGTTGTGACTGAGTCTACCATACTCACATTATCACCAGCAGAGACTTTAGAATCGAATGCCTCTTGGTTTGTGTCAACGGCAACAGCAACAGCATCACCCTCCTCCTGATCAGTTTCATATTCTGTTTCATCTGAATCAGACTCAGAATCAATCTTCATTTGTTCGGTCTCTGATTCTTTGTTGCAGGCCAGAGTGTTTGCGGTGGAAGTAGAAGCAGCATGGTCTACGACAACAAAGTCATCCTCCTGCGATGTTTCTTGTTCTTGGACTAGAACAAAACTGTCCGAAGCTGAAACCGTGTTGGAATCTGCAAAGAAAGCCCCCATGGAAATTAAGAAATGCAAACAAGAAAATAGTGAAGCGAACAACATTGATGGGTATGCCAGTGTGTATGCATACCTGTTCCATTCATCTGTTCCTTACTAGTGGACGCATCAAAGAAAGTGATATCACCAAGATCACCATATAATATGTCAAGATCTGAATCATTCTTTGAACCATCCCATTCCTTCTCCATTGAATCGTTCAAATCTCTCACTGACACAACTCCTTCAGCCTTTACTTTCTCTGAGATTTCATCTGATTTTGCCTGGAATTTGGAACCTGCAATTTACAACTAAACATGATTACAAACTCATCCAAATTACAAGAACATGGAAATCATCTGTTTAAAATAACGAGGCATCGCATACCTGCTGGAGAATCTTCTCTCTCAGCATCTTCGTGCTTCTTTGCAGGTACATTTACGGATTTCAAACTCAGGTCAGCCATAGATTCTTCAAGCAATCTGACAGACCTTCTGGTGCTGTACACCCTCTGAACCGACTCATCCTTCTTACAAGATGCAGCTGCCTGAGCCCTTCTCGTGCTTCTCGCCGCTGGAGTTTTGCTCACGTTGACCTCAGGGATGGCATCGGTGACGTCTAACTTTACAGCAACCGAGGTCGCTGCTGCTCTTCTACGGCCTTGAGCTACTGATGGATGTAGGAGCATATTCGTGTCTCTGTTCTCTTGCTCCATTTCTCCAGCGAGGGACTTACCCACATAACAAGAACGGGTGACCAAATCTGATGACTGAGTATCATCTTTGGTGGCCTTTTTCCGAGTAGTTCTAGCAGCAGTTCGAGCTACACTGGTTGGAGACTGATTCATGAAGTCATCAATACCTTCAACCTATCGAATCACAAAATAGTCAGACAAATGTATGATATGGATCTAGTATAATTACAAATTTGTAAAACTCACAAGCAAAGCTAATGTTACTATTGCATAACCATCACCCATCAACAAATGTTAAGATCAACCAGATCTTAGAATACGATCCAATTGAAAAGCAAGCATTATCTGAAACCCACTTCGAGGATTTTCATATTCTTCACTATCAAATGCTCTAGCAAACGCCCTAAATTTATCAATCTCAGTAAGCAAAGATGTGGATCTCAAATCGATTGCAACAATATCACTTAGACTTACAAGCAAGATGCGAAGACTACAGGAACAAAACTCTAAAGAAAGGAGAAGGCAAAAAACAAAAAGACTTACAATCTCAAGAGATTTGAGAGCATCGGCCATGGCGATATTGGTCATATTGGCTGGGATTTTGTTCCTTTTACAGAAGAACTGTAGATCTCTTCTCGGAAGACTGTCGAAATCCATGGCGACGATCTCAACTTTGATTTGGGTTTAGAAAAATGACGGTTGAATCAAAAAAAAACAAAGACGTTTCTGCTTGATATGATGAGACTGAAGATCCGAAGACGAAGGATATATATATACCATTTAGGCGAACACAAAAACCCTAACTCCCCCCCTGAGCAGATGTGACCGTTGCAGCGTCAATTTTGAATTTTGAAAATTATCTTTAAAAAACCCAACATGTTATTATACTGGGCCTACGAACTAAAAAAGCCCAAATTATTGATTAGTGAATGGGCCTATGATTCGGTAACGTAAAAAGCACGCGCTTTTCGGGGAGCGCGTGTAAATTGAATGAACTGCGAAGCTAGCATTCACCATCCGGAGGAGAGAGATTGAAAGAGAGACGGAGTCACGGAGGAGCGAGAGAGAGAGAGATAGAGAGAGACGCGAAGGTTTCAGAGAGTAAAAGAGAGAGAGACAGAGCCACTCGCTTATACATAAGTTTATGATAGACGGGCGGTGGTGGAAAGAAAAAAAAAGAGCTGCGAGGGAAAGGTTTTAACCTAACCAGCGTAAAGAGAGAGAGAGAGAGCGTAGGGTTAATGGAAATTTTCCAAATCTGAATGGAAAGCTTAGTCCTCGCCGTCTTCACTTTCTTCCCTTCCGTTTGTTTCAGTTGTGGTTTTGGATCCGCCGGGATTTCTCTGTATTACCGGCGGCTAAGCTGATTTTTTAAGGTAGATCAATCAATACACACCGCCGTATAAGATTTTTTTTATTCTTAGAGAATGGTAAGACTTTTGAGGCCTTTTTTGTGGTAGTGACGTATAAGATAAGAGAGAAAATAGTGTGATCTTGAGTGTAAAGAGAAGAATGGGAAGTCCAGGATCAGGTTCTCCGGATTGGACGGTGGGTTCTATTGTGTGGGTTAGGAGGAGGAACGGTTCGTGGTGGCCTGGGAAGATACTTGGTCAAGAAGATCTTGACTCTACGCATATCACCTCGCCACGATCTGGTACTCCAGTGAAGCTCCTCGGGAGAGAGGATGCAAGTGTGTAAGTCTCTTCTTTTTTCTTCTGTCTGTGTGAACTTTCTTTTGGACTTTGATTAGTTACTGAAAGCAGTTTTGTTTCAATTTTTTATAATGTGGTTAGGGATTGGTACAATTTAGAGAAATCTAAGCGGGTGAAGCCATTTCGTTGTGGTGATTTTGATGAATGCATTGAAAGGGTAGAATCTTCGCAAGCATTGACTATAAGAAAGAGGGAGAAGTATGCTCGTAGAGAAGATGCTATTCTCCATGCCCTTGAACTTGAAAAGGACTTGCTGAAAAAAGAAGGCAAACTAGTTCCCTACACTGCTAGAGATCACTCTCCTGATACAACCAGGGAAAGAATGGGTTTAGTTAGGGTTCATGATATCTCTAATGGAACAAGAGAGTCCACAGATTTTCTAGGGGTTGGTGATGCTACGCATTTGCTGAGAGATAAAGAGGAAGAACAGCCAAGTTGTGAGGATGAGGCTGTACCTAGAATGAGAGGCTTGCAGGACTTTGGACTTAGAACCGCCTCTTCAAAGCGAAAGATTTCACGTTCCAATGGTCCTGATACTTCCTTAAAATATCTTGCCAGAAGCAACTCTTCAGCTTCTTCTAGTGGAGATTTTAGCATGGAGAGGCCCACTTATTCCCTCGGTGAGATGAATTTGAAAACTTGCAAGTTTTAATTCCAAGATGGTTGGATACTTAAGGCTTCTGGCCCTTTTTTACATAAAATTCATTTGAAAATTTTGGCTCCCTTTCAGGAAAGGAGAACACAAGGAGTAAGGCAGAGGCTAAAAGGCCTAAATATATGTTTACACCAAATGATACTAATGATGTTTCAGACCTGCATCAGAGTTTGCGAGGCCATAGGGAGGCAATGCATTCCTCCTTTGTCGGTGGTGATTCTCGTTATTCAGATTATGACCCTCCTGAATTTTTGGAAGATATGGAATCTGATTATTCTGAATCCGAAACTGATACTTCTGATATGGAGGAGGATACTGATGATGACATTCCCTTGCCGTCAGGTGAAGTATTTTTGGAGGGCTAAAATCTTGTTTCTTATCAATATAAATGTGTTCTACTTTTGCGAAAATTGGCTTTCAATTGTGGCAAGCCGGCAATCATTTCTGAAGTTACTTTGACTAGAATTTGTGTCAAGCCTCTGAACTGTAAAAACCTATTAACCTGTTTGGTTACGTAGACCACAATTGTCTCTGTGTCGTACAGGTGTTAGTTATGCCCTAACTATTGTTTGAAATCTTCTCTTTCCAGGAGCTGGGCGTCATTCAGAGCGACGCAATACTTTTAGTAGACATATGTCAGAAGAAGATGAAAGCACCAGCAGTGAGGAAGATCATTATGAGTCATCCATTTCTGGCGATTCTTCCTACCTTTATTCCCACAATCCTGATAATGATGCTAACACGGTTTCCAAGTGGCAGCTCAAGGGCAAAAGAAACTTGCGCAATCTTCCAAGAAGGTCTGCACGTAAGAGAGAAATGCACCGTAATCGTATGGAAGATGGAAGATATTGTGAATATAAGAGAAGGGCATTTGGGCAAAAGCCTATGGGTTATGGGTTAGATTTTAATGGGACAAATGATATGAGCGATGGTACTGATGACACTGATCCCAGCGAAAGGCAGTTCGGGGACAGAATGATTGGACCAGGTGATAATTATCAGTTCTCATCTGTGGTTTCATCTGGATGTAAAAGCATCTACAGCCATGACTTTCTGGACTGGGATGATGATCCTTGGGAAGGCCGGATTGGTATGAGGAAGCGAGGGGAGGAAAAACTTGAAGGTTTAGGTCAGGAGTTTGATGCTTCTCAACGACATTTTGGCAGAAAAACGCGTTCTTCGTTGATGGATGTGGATTTAGAAGTGCGAGGAAGCTATCAGAAAGGGCCTGTCCCAATTGTCTCACTTATGAGTAAGTTAAATGGCAGAGCAATAATTGGACATCCAGTCCAAATCGAAGTCTTAGCAGATGGTTCCTCCGAGTCATATTTTCAGACAATTGATTATTTTGGTAATGAAACAACTTACCATGACAAAAGCTTTCTTCTGCCCTCTGCTTGGAAGACTGCAAGAAGGAGTAATTCCCGGGTTCCACGGCTGCAGCCATTCTCATCTTCCCTCGAAGCGGATGATGAAGCAAACTATGATCATTCTCCGGCCGATCAGGGAAGAAAACCGCTTGTAAAGAAACTCGGTCTGGGAAGTTTTAGTAATGATGATAACTCGGCGAGGAGAAACAGTTCACTGCGAATTCCACGACCACCTGCAGAGAGAAAGCAGCAGCAGCAGCAGCAAAAGAAGTTGCTGAAGAACACAAATGCTACTGCTAGTCAAAAGACAAGGGCACTATCATCATTCAGCGCAGAACAAGGGCACAATGGGATGAAGGTGTTACGAGACCGGACACACGAGCTCTCTAACAGACGGGTATTACCAGGACCACCAACTGTGGCCTGCATACCGGTCAAGCTAGTATTTAGCAGATTACTTGAGAAGATAAATAGACCGCCTTCAAAGCCAACTGCGAAAACCTTTAACGAGAGAAGAAGAGATCAATAACAAGAGCTCTACTCAAGTGAAAACGAGATTTACAGGTACCAAACATATAACAATTCCGAGTCTCACGTTTAGGGCATTACAATTTCTGGGATGATGGATCTTTTTGAGCAACCATCAGGCTTTTATTATGTGATGATTCTGAGGGAAAATTAGTCGTAGGGAGAAGAGTTGACTTAGAGAGGCTCTGGTTATTTATTGGTACAGATCGGTGAAGAAGTAGAACAATATACCACCACTGGTTCGTTTTGTATATATTTTATTTTTCTCTCTTTAGAAAGCTTTATGTATCTTTGATTTAGCTTCAGCTTTTAGTTTACTAGTCTTAGAGAGCTTTTTTTCGTTTCATTTGATTTATGACTCTTTCGCTGGTTAGTCAAATTACACATATAATTGATTTTGTTCTTGGGAGATTCGATTAGCAGATGATGTCTTTTTTATCTGTCGTGGGGTCATCACTGATCATTAACCGCACCAAATTTAAAACCAAACCTCATTTTTGATTGGTTTGAATCTTTATTGTTAACACCCATCAACATAGACATACCAGCAGAACATAAAAGTTATTTTAGGACACTATTTGACTTGGCAGATTGTCTACTTAGAAAGAACCTTATTACAACAACATTACACCAGTAAAAAGCAGGGAGAAAGAGAGAGTGGGAGACTCAAACATGGTGAGTCTTGTCCGAGTCCTCGAGACTTGTGGGGCGAAACCAAGCAGTCTCCTCCAGCACCGCAGAGTCCTGGCGTGCACCCTCAGCAGCGGGGGTGTGCTCAGCAGTGGAGGGGCCGAAAACTCCTGTTTGGGGATGAGGAGACCAATATTTATCGGAATCTGGCTTTATGACTTCGTCAGGTACTGCACTTGCATGCAGTTCATCCTCCACGTTCTTATCATACGCCGAGGAATGACCACTCCGACTGTTCAAGAGAAAAAGATTGTTAGAAGACTTTCATTTTATCTCACATTCTGTCGCATGTATAAAAAGAATCTGCCCAAAATTATTTAATCAGATCAATGCGCGATATCAAGGAAAATAAAAACAAATTTCCGGTTGGGTGGGAGATTGTTGATTGGTAGGTGAGACGTTGCCACCACAGAAAATACCCACAGGAACACAACCACCCAAAAAATAATGATTTCGTACAGTAGTCACTCTTCGTATAGATTTTTTATATATCCGGTCATTGTATATTATTTAAGATGGAAAGTTTTGATTTTCATAAAAAGTGACCCTTAAACGCCTTTTCACTATAAATTGATATAAAAATCAAGTAATGTCAAAATGTGTCATAGTCAGCCCCCATCAATATTTCTACATCTTCAAAGCTGTCGGTCCAATTCTTATCTTAATTTAACGATATGAGAAGATCAGCCAGGTCACGTCTACGTACTGATCTCATACTATTAGATGAAAATAACGTGTTTAAAAAAGATGGAGTACAGCAAAGAAGAAACTAAATGTGGTTTGTAATTAAACATGTAAGCAAAATCATTAGTTTTGGTTACAGTTTTGAGTTTGACCCCCAGTTACTTAAAACTGCGAGTAAAGAAAAAGGACTTTATTACAATATTCTTCAAGGGTATTGATGTAAATGGCAACTACCGACACGTGTCAAATCCGGAACTAGATTTGTTTTGGTATTATCCACTTACGCCTAATGGCATATGCCATTTTTTTTTGGTAGTAGAATGGTACAGTGGTACATTGCTTATTATGCTTTTCGTACGAATATAATTATTTTCAAGAAAATGTATTAATATATTAAGATATGGTAAAAGGATTTCTTGGAGAGAAAAAGACTTTTAAGACTCGAAACTAATACACTTGTTCAAATATGACAGGGGGCTTTTTCAGATCCATTGCGTTTATATTAAGCATACAGAGATACGAACAAAAAAAAAAATTAAAAGAGAGCAAATGTATGATATTGAAATATAAAATGCATAAACTAATCTGGATCCCTAGTACCTAAAAGAAGTCTGTTATCTGAACTTTCCAGATCTGGGAAACATATCTTGAATTCAAGAAAGTGGAAAACTAAAGATTGTTTGACCAAACTAGTAACACACTGAGAAATAATAACCAAACACCACAAACCTCTAATATGTTCATATCAGTTTCCATCATATATAATCAAGATGATGTTACTGTATACTACTACTGTCCATTTCATGGGGAATTACTCCACATTAAAATGTAGTTGTCATCAATATATTTTCTTTTTCTTTTTGTTACTTAGGTTCAAAGAACACATGAAATAATTTTGGAAGAAGAAAAAAAACAAGTAAAGAGAAAGAAGGTGTTTTTGATACCGTGAAGGGAAGAGAGCAGAGGCGGTGGCGCGTGCCGAAGCGCGTGTCTTGACGAGGTGCGTCCTTAAACCGGTGGTGATCAACTGAAAGCTCTTCGATCTGGTTGCCATACAAACTCTGTTTTTTTTTTTCTTCTCGTCGGAGATGAGAGAATTTGTTTCTACTGTAAGATTTTGCTTCTTTTGTTTAGTCAGTATGTGTGATGAGTCCGTTTAATGTGTGATTATATATATCCATTTATGTATCTGCTTTGAAAGTGATGTGATTAGGAGACAAAACACAATCTGATCCACGTGTTTCACCTACCAAACGTTGCCGTTTCATTTTGTATTTTATTTTTCTGACGCTGTTACTTGACAAATGGACTGTGTCTGTGTGTGAATCTAAGCCTATTTACTTTTGTAACTATTTGAGCCGAGTTTAAGTAAACGCATAAGCCCATTTAGAAAATCTTCTCCCTCTTAACCGACGTGCGACACGCGTTGACCGCCCACGTGTTCCTTACTCACATCTTCTCTTCCAAAATCCCCACACGAGAAGAAGAAGAAAAAAAAAAGGATCGGAAAAATAGAAATTTCATCAAGGTTAGGTGCGAAGAAGAGACAGACAGACTTCAGATCTAGCTTGATCCGGTGATAATGGCGCTCGAATGGGTTGTTTTAGGTTACGCGGCGGCGGCTGAAGCGATCATGGTGGTGCTATTGACGATGCCAGGACTCGACGGGCTGCGCAAGGGATTAGTCGCCGTCACGCGTAATCTCCTCAAACCGTTTCTCTCCATAGTTCCGTTCTGTCTCTTCCTCTTGATGGACATATACTGGAAGTACGAGACTATGCCTTCGTGCGACGGCGATTCCTGCACACCGTCGGAGCATCTTCGTCACCAGAAATCCATGATGAAATCCCAGCGAAACGCGCTTCTCATCGCGGCTGCTCTTGTCTTCTACTGGATCCTTTACTCTGTCACCAATTTGGTTGTCAGGATCGAGCATCTTAACCAGAGGATCGAGAGGCTCAAGAACAAGGATTGATCGGTTGGTCTCGCCTCTCGTCTCAGGTCCAATTAGTGTAATGCCTTTTCTTCTTCTTTTTTTTTTTGTCTCTGTTTCAACGTTTTTGACTTCCGGAGATTGAAAGAGTTATCCTACTTTCCCATGCTTGGATTCTTATTTGTTACCAGATTGAGATTGTTCTTGTTGAATTTTGAATTTTGATTGACTATAATCTCCAATTCAGGATATGCATTTGATGACACACACATGATTGATGGTTTTAATGAATTGAGTCTATGGCTATATACTGTGATTTCTGTTAAGCATTCTGTGAATTGGAGTAATCAGGGAACCCTTTCTAATATGTGCGTATTAACTGTTAAATACAAATGTCATGAATGATGCATCTGAAGTCTGAAGTAGTATTGTAGTCGTATGTGCTTTTGATATGTTTTGCTAGACACAAGAACCGATCATGAACCCTTGATTGACCAATACCAAACAATGGACATTGTAGACTAGAGTAATCACTCGTCCTTCAGAATCTAGACGATTCAGTTTTAAGAGTAGGGTAATTCATAAGTGGCTAATAGATAATGTAGGATAGATAAGTCAAGTAGTACCTCTTAGAATATGATCATGTACTTGCTTCCCCCATATTGACCTTGCTATGACAGACTTCATTATTTTTTCTTTGGCTTTCAGTTATTCGATTTCTCTCAATTTTACCTTTTAAAATGTTTGAACTGTGGCGAAACTTTTGAATGTATTGACTCGAAGTATACATTGAGATTCATGTGGAATATCTTAGCGGGAGGAACTCTATACAGAGCCATACTTGGCCTGACTACTGATACATAATTTAGGAATTCTTTTTTTCTTCGGTTTAAACACTGAGTTGAGTTATTTGATCAAAGCCTTTTCTGATGAAATGACTGACGTATATACATTTTGTGTTTATGTTTATAACTTGCGAAAGTGATTTTGATTGTAAATTATAGTTTCTGGTGGTTTTTGGAACAGAAACATATAATACTTTTACTTAGCATCTATAAACTCCGTCAATGAAATAAGCAATATTCGTAACCCACTTTGGGTATGTTTGGGTGGCCCTCATTAGAGGAATATAATTAAGAGTAGAGAACAGCTGATTCTGACTATATCATTTACCAATTAGAATAAAAGCAGTAGAAAAATTAGTGAACCTTTCTTTTACGCTGGAAAAAAGGGCAAAATAAACACAGTAGAGGAAAACATTCTACTTGTTCTTCAGTGAAGAAAACGTTTAGATTCCTCTAATCCTCCCAAGATAATGTTTTTAAAAAGCGATCATGTGCGAAGGGGCTTAGAATAGAAACGGTCCATAAAACGAAGTTCATTTATCAATCATGGCACAAAAAAGTCTTTGAATCTGTTCAACATAGTTCGACACGTATCGGTTAGATTCGTTACACAGAGATTCTCGATGACCTCGTCGTTCGTGCCATCTCTTTCCACCCACCACGTAACATGTATCTAATCTCCGTCCATTTCTTCTCTCTTTCCACGTGTCATCATCTCGTTCAATCATTCCCAAAATATCTTATCTCTGACATCTTTATTATTATAAAACACCGCAAAACCAGAACCCATGTTCATGGGCGTGACATGTTATTTGAGAAACCAAACTCATTAGATAATGTTTTAAATTCGAATGATTCATTACATTTTAATTACAAGCCGACTATATTGATTAAAAATATATATAAAGCTTATAAACGGTACTGTTTCTATTCTCAACTCTTTAGTACTAAATTAGGAGCGGCTTAGAAGAAAAAAATGCACTATCAAGAACAGATGGAGTCTCTTATGTTGGGAGAAGAACGCAGACGCGGAAACTTAGTCAGAGACGCAGACGTGGACGCAGATGAAGGTGTTAACTCTCCGTCTTCTTTTCCAAACTCTCTTGATGATTCGGACCGTCGAACTTCTTCTTCTTCTTCAAGGTAAATTAGAATCAGAAGGTTCCGTTTATAACCCCTGATTTTAAATCCTATCAGGATAAACCCCAATAGTTAAGATGTTTTCTTAACAATCTTATAGTTTTAAGAGTATAACACGGAAATACTTCATTTCTGGGGAGTTTAGAGAAATAATTTTTTTTAAAAATTTTGCTACGAATATTTTCTTAACCCCCAAAACGGAAATTTTCATAAACAGGAGAGGATTATCGAAACATTACAAAGGTAAATCACAGTCTTTCACATCATTAGCAGAAGCGTTAAGCGTGGAAGATCTCGCCAAGCCGGAGAATCCATTCAACGCAAAGCTGAAGCAGCGACGGGAGAGTCCTCACTGTCGTAGATTATCTGGATGCGGCGGCGCATCGGAGCGAAATCTAAGTGGTCACGACGTTTTTCTCGATAGGCCGCCACGACTTTCTGGTAGCCGACCGCTTCTAAGAGCCCAAACGCTCTCGGCGGCTCATATTTCGACTTTGCTCACTCGATCTTAAACCGGTTTCCGTTTGGGAGAGAGATCTTTTTCAATTTTTTTGTTTTTCTCTAATTTTGTATTAAGTGTTACTTAAAAAGAAAGTGTTCTCGACTCTTTTGATAGTTTTGTAATTCTTTTTTCAGTTTAATTTAGAAAGCACTTGACACTTGACAGTACATATATAAATACACAACTGACCAATTTTCTTATATATCATAATGTTTTGGGTTATGGAAAAATAAATATATATGAATTTTTGCTTGTGATGAACCAGGAAAATGAAAAATTGAAAGAGTTAATTTTTAATCTGCAACAGTGTAGCTTAATTGGCCTTTTTTAGAGATTGATTGGCTATAATGGGCCTACAATGGGCTTTCTCTTCGCTATCATATTTACGAAATTAAAAATTATTGTTTTTAAAAAAAAGGGGAAATATCGATTTGTGTTGGTTTAAAAAGATCTGGTGACAGTCGGTTTACTCGGTTATTTGCCCCTCGTTTCCCGTTTTAACTTGGTTCTCCTCTGTAATAGTAACAACAAGTACTAACGGTAACATTTTTAAAACGGTATTATCAAGTATTTAATTGAACGGTAATATTTTGTAAATTTAAGAATAATTTCCAAAAGAAGAAAACAATTTCCAATTTTCCCATTATCTAACACACTCCTCTCTTTATTTACTTGCGTTCCGTTCCGTTCTAAAAGCCCTCCGGCGATTGACGAAGCTTCGGTAGAGAAAAGCTATCCGCCTCTCGCATACTCTGTAGGTTCTCTTGTATTCTTCCCTAAGCTCTCTTCTTTTTTCCTTTTTTCTTGAGTTCGTCTCGTCTTGTGTGCCAATGTAGCACAGAGTAGAGATCATCTTCTGTTTGAGAGTGAATTTAGCTGGTTTTTTTCTTGTTATGAACTTCAAAGCTGATGGTTAGAGAATCAATGGATGAAGTTTTAGTTTCTCCATGTATGTGGTTTCTCTATCTTATATGTTTAGAACTTGTTCTCTCTTTATATATCATATGTTTAACTGGCGGCTGAGATCATGTTTGAAATTTACAGAGTGACAACATTATTTTCAGTTAAAATTTCGAATATATTTTGTAGGTGACATGGCATTCATATACAACAAACTGATGAAGTGAAGGAGTTGGTTTCTCAGTTTCCATTATTTGATTGAGGTAAGTTTTTGACTCATTGACTGATTGTATTGCTACTCTTACAAATTATTTATCCGATATCTTTTAAAAAAAAAAAAAAAAAAAAGTTTTGACTCATTTACCTACCGTACATTTTAGCATCTATGTGTTTAATTGTTTATGCATTTGCAAATATGAAAAACTCTGTAGGGATTAATGAATGAAGAATTGCTTTTTAGGGTGTGTCATCATCTTCCACAGCTTTTGATTTGTTTCTTTTAAGACTTCATGTAATATATATAAAAATTACGTCTATTTTACTGGTCTAATGGAAAATTTGCAGGATGTGGATTATTTGGATGTGCGGAAGGAATGGCTCGGGTTTTCTCATTCTCCCTACTAAATTCAGGTTAGTTTGATACAAAATTAACCATTCACCATGATATTACAATTATAGATTAATTAAATTTGATTTACTGATTAAATATTTATTAAATAAAACTTGATTTACTAATACATGTTAATTTAACCATGTTAATTTAACATGGTTAAATTAATAAAAGAAATGAAATTGAGTATTAAATTGCAATACAATGGAAAATAATTGAGGTTGGTGTCTAATCCATTGCTTCGTCTTTGGTTCGTAAGTGGCATTACTTGTTTCACTTGTTCAATTTTTTTCAAGAAATGTAAGTTAACACTTAAATCTCTTAATATTAGTTCAAAAACAAAAATAAAAATAAAAGAAAATAAGAAAATCAATTATTATATATATAAATAAAGAAGTTATTACAAAATTTACACACAAATTAAATATACTTTTACATGGTTGGATTAATAAAAGAAATTTGAGTGTTAAATTGCAATATAATGGAGAATAACCGAGCTTGGTGTCCAATCCATTGTATCGTCTTTGGTTCGTAAGTTTGGCATCACTTGTTCAATCTTTAGCCAAGAAATGTAATTTAACACTTAAATTTCTTAATATTAATTCAAAAAAAAAGTCAATTATTATATATATTATGTTCTAAATAAAGAAGTTATTACAAAATTTATATACAAATTAAATATAATTTTTACATGGTTGGATTAATAAAAGAAACTTGAGTGTTAAATTGCAATATGATGGAGAATAATCGAGCTTGGTGTCCATTGTATCGTCTTTGGTTCGTAAGTTTTGGCATCATTTGTTCTATCTTTTTCCATGTAAAGTAATTTAACACTTAAACATCTTAATATTAATTCGACAACAAAAAATAAAAGAAAATGAGAAAATCGATTGCTATATATATAATATTCTAAATAAAGATATTATTACAAAATTTACACCCAAATCAAATATTCTGTTGGATTAATAAAAGAAATTTGAGTGTTAAGTAATAATGTAATTATGTTGGTTCAATATGTAATTATGTTGGTTAAATATATTTTTAAATTTTTAAGTAATATAGTTTTTGACATTTTATTTTCTTAATAATAATTTGATAACCAAAAATAAATTAGTCACTTAACTTTACACTTAACTAAATATGATGAGAAATCTTGTGGGATATATTCGGTAATAATTAACAGTGAGGGGGTTCTTTTGTAATATCTCAAATATGTTTGTGTAAGATGCTGTCGCTGTCAAGATGACATGGATGATGAAGCTTTGACTCGCGCTTGCTTGGTTCCTTCTACTGGAAGTTGTTGACTCCAATTTCAACAAGATGCATATGATGATTCAAACTCTTGGGTTGATTGATTTCAGAGATTATCGTTAAAAAGAAAAATTACACTTTCTCAGATCTGAAATTTGTTTGAATTTTGTCTTCTTCTTACGTGTTTTTTTGATTGTCCAATTCGTCGTCAGTAACAATGGCTTCCTTGGAGATGAACGACCTAAAAAGTAAGTTCCTTTGAATTGTGATACATATATATATATATATATGAACTCTGTATCCGTTGATTTCGAATTCTGTTATTTTCCTTTGTCGATTGAATTTGTTGTTGAAATTTTGGTGATGATGATATATATATTTATGGGTGATGGTGGTAGAGATTGGGCTAGGTTTGACTGGATTTGGTGTCTTCTTTACATTCCTGGGAGTGATTTTTGTGTTTGGCAAGGGACTCATCGCCATGGGGAATGTAGGTATTTAAGTTACCATCTTTGTTTCTCTCTTACGATTGATTTTACCAAGCTTTTTTTTTTTTTTTTAAAGTTTCTGTGGTCTATTTGAACAGATCCTCTTCTTAGCTGGTGTTACTCTAACCATTGGAATCCACCCAGCAATCCAATTCTTTACTACTGGGCAGAATTTTAAGGTTCTTTCATTTTCCCTTTTTTTGCTTCCAATCTGATTCCTGAGGTCACAAGGCAAAAAGACTAAGCTATGACTACGTGAGAAGTTATTGATAGATCTTGTTGCTTTTATACTTGGTGTTGATATACATACAGATATCATTTGGTTTGGGTTTCTTCTTGTATGTTGTGTTTGGATGGCCTATCTTCGGTTTGCTTTTAGAATCATGTGGGTTCCTTGTGCTCTTCAGGTTTGGTTTTCTTCTTCTCAACAACATCTTGTGGTATTACTAGTTTTTGATTTGCTTACTTATGATGTCTTTTCTCCATTCTTTTGTCATGTTAAGTGGTTTCTGCCCTACACTTGCGGTTTTTCTTCAAAGGATACCTCTATTGGGCTGGCTTTTCCAGCAACCATACATCAGATTGGTACACTCTCAGTTTTACATTTTATTTTACACATATATCTTCCAACCCAACACAAACGAAATGTACGTAACCTTCAAAGTTTGTTTCACAAAAAAAAAAAAAAAATCGACTCTTGTTATAAGTTAACTCTAGTTAAAATACGATTTGTCTATCGTTGCCATCCTAGACTATATAGTAAATATTATATTAACAATTTTCGACACGACAAGAAAAGAAATTCGATGATAAAAAGAAACAGCACGTTCCATTTCTCACCTACTTACCGGTCCATCGGATTTCGAAATATATAAGTGACTCCACAAGGAAAGCCACTCATTCTTTGGATGTTGAAATATATAATTCATGGTCTATAAATTACTCGCATCCATATTCATATGAACGATAGATTACGTATAAAAAGTTATATACATTTTTATCAGAAAATGGTGGTCAAAGTATATGGGCAGATAAAAGCAGCTAATCCACAAAGAGTATTGCTCTGTTTTTTGGAGAAAGGCATCGAGTTTGAGGTGATTCATGTCGATCTCGATCAACTTGAGCAGAAAAAACCAGAACATCTTCTCCGTCAGGTATATAACTTTAGCATTATATTTTAACTATTATCACAGAAACGTATTAGTCATTACTTTCGTTGTTTACTTGTTATTAGCCGTTTGGTCAAGTTCCAGCTATTGAAGATGGAGATCTCAAGCTTTTTGGTAAGATAAAACTCTCAAATTTATTATTGTTTTAAAGTTAAATGACCATGTAAAATAAGATGTGTACTCATTAAGTCGAAATTTTACTCTTGAGTAATTTTTATGGGTAAAATATATTTCTAAACTGTATACGACTTCTTTGTTTAGATTTTGTCTCAACAGCACATCTTTCTATTTTTATTTGATTTTTGTCAAATTTTCAAAAAATATATTTTCTTATACTAATGGTAAAAAATAAGTATTTATATGTTCCATTTTTGGCTTCAACTTCAAGAGTCGCGAGCCATAGTAAGGTACTACGCGACAAAGTATGCGGATCAAGGAACGGACCTCTTGGGCAAGACTTTGGAGAAACGAGCCATTGTGGACCAGTGGGTGGAAGTTGAGAATAACTATCTTTACGCTGTGGCTCTACCTTTAGTTATTAACGTCGTCTTTAAGCCCAAGTTTGGTGAGCCATGCGACGTCACTTTGATTGAGGAGCTAAAGGTCAAGTTCGAGAAGGTCCTCGATGTTTATGAGAACCGATTAGCTACGAACCGGTACTTGGCCGGTGATGAATTCACATTGGCTGATTTGACTCATATGCCCGGTATGAGATATATCATGAATGAAACCACATTGGGCGATGGTTTGGTTACGTCTCGAGAGAATGTTAATCGGTGGTGGAATGAGATTTCGGCTAGACCGGCTTGGAAGAAGCTCATGGATTTGGCTGCCTATTAAATTAGTTCAAGTTTACATGGATGGTGGATGGTGCTGATGATGATAAATTGATAATTATAATGTGGTATTTGAACCAAATTAAGTAAAAGTGTTTTTTTCCGAATAAAGTTAAATCGCATGTTATATTTATTTTCTATTAAAAAAACTATATTACTTAAGTAAACTATGCGAAATCTTGAGGGAAATAACAACTGAAAAAAGTATATTCCAGTTTGTTGTTGTTATACACGTATAAGAAATATTTTGCAAATAGTAAGATATACAACAATTAAATGTAAAAATATTAGTATAGATACATATGTAAGCGCCCTGTTATATCCAAAAGGGATTAAATAAAACAACAATTTTAAAAGAAAATAATCAGAAAAAAATCGCAAGACATTTGTAGTATTGCTGAGCCATTAAACTACAAAGTGTTAGTTTTGTCTTCGTGAACTTTTCAGCTCTGTGTAACCAAGAATCTTTGTCTTCTTCAATGAACAATGTTCTTTCCTCCACATTGTGATTGACGTGGACTTTCAACGTGTGAGAAGGTACGACTTGGTGATATAGAATCTTCGTTGTTTGATATGTCGAGATGAGCATTTGGTTGTTAAATCTAGTTTCCTCTTCAACCACCTCGAATCCTGGTGAATCAAGGGTTTCATTTGTATTCACATGTTCATTGTCTTCTATTCTAGTCACGTTTTCCTCGTTATATATATCAAATGAGAAAAAATCATCGATATCTATGTCGTCATTGGTATTGTTCCCTGTAAATTAAACAATTTGTAATTATCGTTAGATAAAAAAGAGCAACATGCAATCTTGTATTCTAAATCTAATTATAAATCATTCTCACCATGAAATCCAAGATCTTGGTCAGTATCATCCAATCTCGAAATGATCTTCTGCTCTTCTATATAACCGGCCTTTTCAAATGCATAAATAATATATGTTAGGCTTAAATTGACAGAAACTAACTTTAAATATAGTCTCATATACACATACCTGGTTCATATGATGATTAGACGTTCTTAGTTGTTCATCATAATTGCCAACGTGGATCACTTGATCACCAACGTTATTATAGTGGTTGGAGTTACTTGCAGCGAAAGTAAAGTCATCCAACACACCATGATCGTTGTTGTGAGTCATACTCGTGAAGAAATCGCAATCACTAACCGCAGAGTTCTCTACACGCAACGGTGGTAGAGATATATTGTGTTGTAACATTGAGCAATCGATCTCTGTATTAACCTGTATGAACATATAGAAAATTCATCATTAACAATATGTTATATGTTGATCAGTTGATGGGTGCATTTAACTTAATAGGGTAATGGATGTAAAAAACTTTGAAATATTAGTTATACCTTATATGGAGTAGGAAACGGTCTATGTGAAGAACCATAGTATTGTTGTGACCAGTCATCGTTGCTGATTGCGTTGGAATTAAAACGCTCGTTGCCGAATCGCGGTTGGAATGTGTTTTGAACTTGATGAGTAGTTGAACTGATTTCGAGATCCGAACAATTGTCAAAACTCGATGAGCAGTTACCACTTACATTCGACATCGCATGGACATATGACCGATGCTGATCTCTTGGCTTAGCTTCAATAACAATCTTTTTGAACACACGACAAAGTGCATATGCATCCTGAAATATAATTAAGATTAGACGAGCTTTTTTAATGATATGTATACAATAAAAATAATAATTAGTCGAATTAATTATAGTTAGCCGACGAACCTGCATGCCATACGCAGAAGGCTCGCATTCCGTTTCATCGAGTCGATATTCGTGCATGACCCAACCGGTTCTAATACCGTGTGGCGCACGCCCACGGTAGTAAACCAGTGTCTTCTTGGTTCCAATGGCTCGGTCTCTCCAACTCACCCGACGGTCTTTGCCAGTGGCCTTCCAATAACCGCCTTTGGTTGCGCGGTTTGTCCTTGAACCGTTGGGATACTTCCGGTCACGTGGGCTGAAGAAGTACCATTCTTGGTCTTTGCTCGGAAGCAAAGATTTACCTATCATTTAATATATACTTGATTAGCGATTACTATATATATAAACAACGTTATTTATCAATAGATATATATGAGATAATCCAAAACTTAAGCATATCTCAACAAAGTTCGTGGAATTCATGTTTACAATTATACATTGAAAAGAATTAAAGAAATACAGTTATTGAATTTAATGTCAAAAAAAAAAAACAGTCGAAATAATAACAAATTAAGAAAATAGTTATCTAACGAACTATTGTATACTTGTAGCATGTGGAATTTTCCAGGTAGAAGTTAAAAGTATATATAGGGTTTCTTCATACATGTTATATTCTTATTCTTTTCTTCAACCTAGCTCTCTCTGTTGCTTGGGTATTAGACCATAAAATAACAATTCTTATCATAGAAACTGTGATTTTTAATCCAAATAATATTAGAATTTGAAACTAAACTATAATCTAGTAATGTTTATCATAAACCATACATCCTTCAAAAAAAAAAATTAAGTCATATATCGCTAGCAACTCATGCGCATAAATGAAGAAGATCAAAATATTAGTATATATTACCTGGTAAGTCCCATGGCTCACACTTGTAGAGATCAACTTCAGCGATAACCTCAAGTTCGATTTCTAGACCGTTGATCTTTCTTTTTAGATAGTAAGTAATTAGTTCCTCGTCCGTTGGATGGAATCTGAAACCTGGAGGTAACGAGACAGGAGCCATGTGTATATATAATCTCTTGAAATTATCTTGTTTTGATCAATTTCAAAAGAAGAAAGAGAGAGAGACAGAGAGAGAGAGAGAATCGAGACTCGAGAGGAAGAAGAAGATAGAAATGTTTTGTGTTCGTTGAGGGTTTGGAGAGCAAGGGGTTATATATATAAAGAGGAAAAAGACAGAAGACATGAAAAAAGGAGAGGAATGAAGGGAAGGTCCCTATCCCAATATAACAAATACAATTATAAATTAGTTTTCTTTTTTTTAAATCCGTCAATTTTTTTGTGCTAACAAATAACATGATCACGAGGTGATTATGTACTAAACCGGAATAATTAATGAAAAATTGCCGCCCTAAAATGTAAACCGTGTTTCTTAATCAAGTGGCGATCCTCAATTATATTATCCCATGCTTCTCCAAGGGTGGTCGGTCTGGAATATTTGCGCATGTGTCAAAATATTATTGGTTGCATGGGAGATCGAATCTTGGGTTAACCCAAAACTGTTGCAATCTCTTTTTTTTTTTTTTTTTTTTNTCTTTGGAGTTTGGCGGCACTTCTAACTGAAATAACTGTCCCTTTTAATTCATTTTGTACCCACTTGCATGCGAATCCTTCAATTTGTCTTCTTTCACATTGCCATCCGATCTACGTACATTGATCTTATTTTTAAAATAGATCTTCAATGTTGTAATTTACTATTTATAGTTGTTTTATATATCATTTTGTCATTTATATGTTTTCTTCAGATTCATATCTAATCGTAGTTTATATGGCTCTGCTCGACTAAAAGGAGAAATTAACTCCAATTTGTTGCATTCCTCTCTATTTACTAGGGTCGATATTATGCTGTTAATTAAAGATTGTGTGGTTCTAGGGAAAAAGTTGAAACTTCGGAGATATTGAATCCAAACCCAAAAAAAAAAAAAAACGAGTGGCTAGAAACTTATTTCTTCACATTTTTTTAGTCCGCCAAATAATTTACCATATCATTTTGATCTATAATATAGAAAACTATTGACCGATAGTCCAAAACTAATGGATATAAAGAACTTGTTGCTCTATTTGGTCGAATCTATGATTATGAACATGTTCACATGGTATATCGGCGATTATAAAACATAACATTTCGACAAATGAAACTAGATCAATATTTTTAAAAAAAAAAAAACAAGAAAAGGCATATGAGAATGAGATGGATATTATTATTATCATCATCATGTGGGATCCAGCAGATGTGAACATGTGAATAAATCCTTGGAAGCAATTGATGGGCCATCCCGCCGGGAGCATCACTTCTCAGCCTTTCTCATCATCGTCATAACCTTTTGCTCTCATTATTCCAAATTCCATATTCTCTTTTTCTTCTATGTATATATCACCATATTTGTATACACATAACATACATACAATACGCAAACAAATATATATTAAACATATCTACACACATATATGATATAGCCCTTCTTTACACATTTCCCCCACATGAATCCATCTTTTGGTTCTTTACTTATTTTCTTCCTAGACAACGTTCACACACTTCTCTATAAAACTAATAACAGAGATTTGTCCTCGGTCGTCCTAATAACATAGGGTGCATATAATAAGGCATTAATATTTTGATTTGTTACACCCTCAAATAACTACGTATAGAATGAGAAGAAAGTAACAAAATAAAAGTTAAAATATGTAAAATCGGTGAGCGAAATGGGCTTTTAAGTGGGCCGAAAAAAACTTATGATCCAAAATCAAAATGCGGTCACGTGATACCCAGCGGTGAGCGTACGTTAGAATAGTTTCCTTGTTCCATTATCAGGAAAGTGAACCGGACTATATCGTTCTGAGATGTGAGAGATCGATCATCAATAATAAAATCTAATGGAGATCTATCAAATATGGAAATTTTACAAAACCAAAAGAAGAGAAGAAGCCTACGGTTGTTCTGTTCCTTTCAATCTCACCAAATTTTCATCTTCGCCTTCAATTTTTGTGTTTCAATTCAGTCTGATGTGTTCTCTTCACCAAACCAATTTCGTAACCCTAGCTTCTTAAATCTATACAACAAAAGAAGAGTTTGATTCGTTTTTTTTCGAATCTGAATAAAAAAATTGGTTTTTTTTGGTCTAGATGAAATCTAGATGATAGATGTGTGTCTGATTACGAAACCCTGAGAGATGCTAGGAGCGATTCATTTCGGAGTATTAGCAGCTTGTTTCGTCCTCTTCGTTCCCATGGTTATGGCAGGTTGGCATCTGAGCAGGAACAAGATGCTCTTCTTTAGTGGCGCTTTGTTTATTTCTCTCGCGGTTTGTGTTCATCTCACGCCTTACTTCCCTTCCGTCTCCGACATCGTAGCCTCTGTTTCGTCTGTTGTCGTCTACGATCATCGTATCTCTTGTATCAACGAGGTGAATCAGATTGTCTGGGATGTTAAGCCCGTCGACTCTGTTCGTAGGCGTAGTAACAACGGCTCAACAACGAAGCTTGATTATTTCGACAAGAATTGGGATTGGATGAAATCGAGGAAAGTTTTGAGCTGTGAGTTTCAGAAGTTGGATAGGTTCGATGTTTCGGATTTGTTGAATGGATCTTGGGTTGTTGTCGCTGGTGATTCTCAGGCGAGGTTCGTGGCTTTGTCTTTGTTGAGTCTTGTTTTGGGTTCGGATTCCAAGTCCATGGGTTCGGTTAAAGATGATCTCTTTAAGAGGCATAGTGATTACACCCTTGTGGTTAAGGAGATTGGGATGAAGCTTGATTTCGTTTGGGCTCCTTACGAGAAAGATTTGGATGATCTTGTGGTTTCGTATAAGAAGATGAACAAGTATCCTGATGTTGTGATTATGGGAAGTGGGTTATGGCATATGCTTCATGTCAACAATGCTTCAGATTTCGGATCCCAGTTGAAGCAGTTGAGCAGTCATGTGGAGTCTCTGGTGCCCTTGAGGCCAAAGGAGCAAGAAGGAGGTGGATCGGTTTCTGGTAGATCTATGCATCTGTTCTGGATCGGGATGCCGGTTCTGATCAATGGGATGTTGAATACGGATGAGAAGAAGCACAAGATGAGTGATACGGTGTGGCATGAGTATGATAGGTCACTAGGGGAGAGTAAGATCTTGCGTCAAATGGGAGGTCCACTTATCTTGCTTGATATACAGTCCTTCACATGGAATTGTGGACCGCAATGTACACTTGACGGAATGCATTACGACTCTGCGGTCTATGATGCTGCTGTTCACGTCATGCTCAATGCGTTGCTTATTGAATCTCATCAAACTTTATGAGTTCTTGACACGGTTTTTTCTTTTCTTTTTTGGTTTTTTTTTTGTTTGGGGTTCTCTCATGTAGAGTTTTAAGAGAAGTGAGATGTTGATAGGAATTTTTACAACACACGATGATCCGTTTGGCCTGAATGATCTTCACATTGGAAGTAAGTGAACTTACATTCTTGGCTATAATAGGTTTACTATCTTTTGACTTTGGAAGTTATAACCTTTTTTTTAGATTTTCAGATTTTTAGTTATTATTATACATCGCACTACTCTTTTGCATTATTTTAACTGTTTTACTTTCAATCTATTTCTGATCATGGGCTACTGTTACACCAGTGTTTTTGAACGAAAACTGTAATAAGACTCAATGCTCATCATTAGATTTAAGCATTTGAAAGGATGCTCTCGATCCTTGGTAATGTAAACATATAGATACAATAGTGATGTTTGTGTGATCACTGTTCTTAGTACATTGGTGATTTTTTTGTACCTATGCGTTGGAGAAAGAGACTATGAAATGCAAAAAGACTGACCCAAGTTTCTTCCTTTTCAAACCTAAAGATAACCCTTAGACCAAGACCGATATACTTGCCATCAAAAAAATTCCGACCGGGAAAAAAAAAATCTAGAGATATCTCTCGATAAACCCTGTTTCTGTCTCATGGAGTCTCGAATTGTTTCCCTTCGAAGGTCTGTCCGTAATTCCAGTTTTTAGGGGAGACATTGTAAGCTGTCACCGTTGTTGACCTGTCACTAGAAGTTACCTCAAAAGAGAGAGCTTGGTTCTTGAGATCAGCATTGATATGCCAATTTTGTCCCCAATTCCGACCCATTGGTAACCACCCGGTTCTTGACCCTTTGATCTTCACAGCAGCTATATCACCGGATCCCGCAACATTGGTGATCAGAACTGAGATGAAAATTCCCCCACCATCAACTGTAAACCGCATGCTCCCTTCCCTTCTGCAGTTTATCCTGTTTTTTTGTAAAACCAACAACAATGGTTACATGTTTTGTAAAGCCATGAGAGACAAAACTAACCTTCCTAGCTTTTGACAATGAGAGACAAAACTATTCAGACTACATACAACATTGCTATCCTCCTATTCTACTTCTCTGAATTATTTGTAAGCACCAACTACATTACTCAAAATCAAACAGAACTATATGAGGGGTAATAGAGTAAATGGCTAAATCGAGACATCAGTTTAGGGCAAACCCAGCTCATATAAAGCACACGGATATCGAAGAAGACGGAAGAAAGCAAAAAAAAAAAGCATCATCATCGCCTCCATTATTTAAATCGTGAAAAAAGCAGAACCGCGTTCCCACCACCGCAAACGCACTTCTCCCAAAACGCNGATTTTTTTGTACCTATGCGTTGGAGAAAGAGACTATGAAATGCAAAAAGACTGACCCAAGTTTCTTCCTTTTCAAACCTAAAGATAACCCTTAGACCAAGACCGATATACTTGCCATCAAAAAAATTCCGACCGGGAAAAAAAAAATCTAGAGATATCTCTCGATAAACCCTGTTTCTGTCTCATGGAGTCTCGAATTGTTTCCCTTCGAAGGTCTGTCCGTAATTCCAGTTTTTAGGGGAGACATTGTAAGCTGTCACCGTTGTTGACCTGTCACTAGAAGTTACCTCAAAAGAGAGAGCTTGGTTCTTGAGATCAGCATTGATATGCCAATTTTGTCCCCAATTCCGACCCATTGGTAACCACCCGGTTCTTGACCCTTTGATCTTCACAGCAGCTATATCACCGGATCCCGCAACATTGGTGATCAGAACTGAGATGAAAATTCCCCCACCATCAACTGTAAACCGCATGCTCCCTTCCCTTCTGCAGTTTATCCTGTTTTTTTGTAAAACCAACAACAATGGTTACATGTTTTGTAAAGCCATGAGAGACAAAACTAACCTTCCTAGCTTTTGACAATGAGAGACAAAACTATTCAGACTACATACAACATTGCTATCCTCCTATTCTACTTCTCTGAATTATTTGTAAGCACCAACTACATTACTCAAAATCAAACAGAACTATATGAGGGGTAATAGAGTAAATGGCTAAATCGAGACATCAGTTTAGGGCAAACCCAGCTCACATAAAGCACACGGATATCGAAGAAGACGGAAGAAAGCAAAAAAAAAAAGCATCATCATCGCCTCCATTATTTAAATCGTGAAAAAAGCAGAACCGCGTTCCCACCACCGCAAACGCACTTCTCCCAAAACGCGAAACTAATTTGGCAAAAAAAAAAAAAAACAACAACAAAAACGCACCTCCGATACTGCACCGGCATATTCCCAGCTTTCCAAATAGCGATCTTCTCAAACGCTTCGATCGGAAGCACGAAATGTTTGTTAGGTGGATTACAGTGACCACCACCTTCAGGATCAAATCCGTAATTAGGAGCACAAAAATTCGTAGCGGTGACAATGATTGAAGTACCAGGGATACACCAACGGAGATCATCAACACATCTGAGCTCGTAACAAGCACCACAGATCTGACCACGCTCGAACAGAGTCTCGCTTAGACCAACCGTAGCCATACCGTACCCAGATTTGACGAGATCTCCGTATCCACACGCACCGCCCACCGCGTCTCTAGGATTCGAAGCCGCGTAGTAGGTGGCTCGAGCTGGACGCCATTCTGATGCGTCTGAAGAGACGGAGGAAGAAGAAGGTGAAGAGGTTGAAGAAGAGTAATGAGAAATCGTCGGCGGGGTTAGTGCGAGGAAGAGTACAGCTAGAAGAAACCGTCGCATCTCTCCGGCGAGAGAGAAAGTACAAAAAAACAACAAAGCGTTTGATTTTCGCGAGAGAGAGATTTGATTTTTGGTTTCTCTTTTTGTTTACTAAAAACAACTCTTTAGTGGGAAAACAAAAACATATTGCTTTTACCGGTTTTGTCGGTTTTCTTGAAATGACTAAAATACCCTCCAACTTAGCGGCTTAACCACAAATCAAAATCCATATGTAGTAGACATAACACTTAAAACCATATTTTATATACATGCCCATAATTTTATCAAATTTATTCGAAACACAAGTTTTTTTATTTTTTTTGTTCATTAATTACTACTACAAGCGGGCTTGATAATGGCTTCGAAATGACACTTCTCATGGATGATGTAATGCCCAGCATCGGGGACTTCATGGCAGTTTATCGCATATATAGAGTAAAACATCTCGCGAAATTTGTTTGTCTTCGAGTGCACACCACATATGAAACGACCACCCTTTGTTACTGTCCGAAAACGAATTGCTCAATTCCGTTGGATCGAATTCCCATTTCCCGTAACCCGCGATGATGTCTCGTTGTGCGCTCACATATTCACCTTGTCGTAATGTAGATTCCTATAACGAATAGCATTCATGCATGAGCATGAGTGTTTTTTTTTTTTTTTTTGTCAATAAGGTTCATTATATATGCGTACGTACCTTATAGGAATGTTTTGTATGCATTTCTGCGAGTTCTAAATCTCGCTCGGTCATAGTGTCTTTGGGATTCCGACTATTTGGGAACCATTTCTGAGGCATCCACCAATATAACAACCATGGACAGTAGTGTGCGACTCCAAGTGTCCACTGAAATCCAATTGGCAATTTCTTCATCGCGGCATTCAATAAGTTTCGAGGCACACGGCTCCACTAAAAATTCACTAACGGAACCACCAACGAAGCTCCACTTAGCCTATATAAACAACATTCACATAAACACAAACCACAATCATTATATATAGTCTTTAGATAACCTCACTTTTCGTAACTTAACGATTGGGATGAAACAAGAAGAAGAAAAGTAGTGTATTTGATCCCAACTATTAGCACCAAAGTGTTTTTCCTATTAAATTTTAATATTTGTAATTTATCGCCACCAAATTTTCAAACCGAAAATGTTATAAGAAATGGATAAAAAGATGTAAATGTCAAGTGTGTATAAAGTGAAAATAAATAAATATTGATTATTATTTATAGTTTTTTATTATTATTTTTCATAGAAAATATCCCTAATTATATATTATTTATCACCTATGAGGAATATATTTGAGGCAACCGTAAACAGGGTAAGCTCCAAGTGACATGCCGAGAACGTGGAACTTTGGACCGATTTGCAATTTGTCAGCAAGTTCTTCGATATCGTATGTATCGCTTTTCAGTGTCCGTGATGGATTAGGATCGTTCTCCCCATAACCAGCTCTATCGAAGAACAAAAAATATATCTTAAATTCGTCGATCATTTCCTGAAAGCCAGAGGAGTGTTTTGTAGTTGCAAAATCTCATTATCAATTATTAAAAGAAACCACCTAAAAATAATGTAATGGAACCATGCATTGATTCGATCCTGATGTTTATACCTGTGTGGTATATAAATCGATCTCTTTGGAGTTTCCAAATCCGTGGACGATGATTATTTTGTTTTTGGCTTTGTCCTTTGGAAACCCTAATTCTTTGTAGGCTAGATGTCTACCATCATTGAGCTTGATTCTTGGAGATACCTCGGATACATTTTCCGGCAGTGGAATCGGTGGTGGCGGTACTATGGACTTGTAGACATAATAGCTTATCAACCCCACAATCACAGGTAGAAGCAACATTATTGGGCCTATAGACAATAACAATTACACAAAAAAACTTTAATTTATCTCGTGAGAATAATTAACATGCTTAAACTGTTGCCAAAGAAAAATAAACATGCTTAAACTGTTAAAGATAATATGATGATAGTAACAAAATCATTTTTTGGGACATCATGTAAAAAATTTCATTGCCTATAAATATCAAAAGGAGTAAGTGGCCATCGTCATCGATTTGCAAATCTACGAACCAAAAAATTAAAAGAACTTCTTTAAAGAAAACGAAAGAAGAAAGAAACTCAGATAACTGTCTAGAGAGAAATGGAGAGAAAGACCAACCTAATGATATCATATAAGAGATGGCTAGCTAATGTGGTGTAATGGTGGTATCTTTGTTTGTTTTTTTTTTTTTTTTTTTTTTTNTTTAACAAGGCATACAACAGATTTTGTAAGGATACCATCCAACTCTTATATTTTATCCGGTTCAGGAATCCGCTCTTTTGTTACAAATGTCTTTATTCTTTTTTTTCTCTTTTGTCAAAAAAAAAAAAAGTCTTTATTCCTTTTCTCTTTGTTACACATGTCTTGCATCTTGATAACTTAGTAGGGTTATTGATTTTAAATTTTAGTAGAGTTTTAAAGATTTTAAATGTTACGTAGAATATGTTGTTATTAGATCAAGATTTTGTTAAACTCTGTTAAAGTTTAGTGTTATTAGTTTGTGATTTGTAAAAAGTCATTTAAAATCTTTACAAATTTAGTTTATTAGATTCAGACTTTTACAAAGTCATTAATTTTTTTGTGTTATTCAACTAAAACAAAAGAATATACTATTGTTAATGAGTTGCAATTATTATGTTATTGATTCATGATTTTAGACATTTTCTTTACAAAATAAAATTATGGAAAATATCACAAAAATACATGGATTGTTTGGAGAACTTTACAAAATTTTAGAAAACTAATCAATAAAACTCTCTATCAATCTTTCACTTATTCACTTTTAATGATTTTATTGAACTTTTCAAAAATCTTCATAAATTAGAATCCAATATCACCCTTTATATTTTGCATTACTTATATTGAATTGGTTGTCCTTTTGCATTCATGATCAATTATGTAACTCCCCTCATTTATATTGCATATTAAATTGTATCTTTGGATTTATTACAGATTTTAGATCACTAAGAAAGAAAAACAAACAAACTTATCCTTCGTGAATTTTGAAAGAAATTGCTTTGTTAATTTAAATCCAAGTGTTTGTGACACATACGGTGGTAGCAGTTTTAAACAAAAAAAGAATAAAGACATATATTGCACGGTGATAAATTTGCCAACCATGATTGTATCGCCAGTATACATATTTTATTTTTTACTGAAACTAACTCTAGATAATATATCATTAGAAAAACCACTTCGATATAAAATTGGGATTTAAGTCGTAAAATCATGACATCAAAACATATATTTTATTAAATTCATTTCAAACACAAACTATTAAAAAATCTTATCTTTTCACATTCAACTACAAGCGGCTTTAATTATGTCTTCAAAATGCTGCTTCTCATGAATAATAAGATGTCCAGCATCAGGGACTTCATGAAGCTTTATCCATGGAAGCTTATCACATAAGAAGAGTAAAACCTCATGCGATATTTGTTTGTCTTCGAGTGCACACCAAATGTGAACTGACCCTTTGTTATCATCTGAAAATGGATTGCTCAGTTCGGTTGGATCAAACTCCCAATTTTCGTGACCCGCAATGATGTCTCGTTGCATGCTCACATATTCACCTTGACGTAGAGCGGATTCCTGAACCGCATACATCAATCGTTTTCATGAGTGTTTTTTCCCATTAAAAAAGTATCATCGAGTTCATTATATAAGAAAATTATCTTAAAACTACACATCAACGTTACACGTAACATACGGTTGATTAACTACATAATTTATTTATATCAAGGTACCTTGATATAAGCGTGTTTGGTATGCTTATCCGCGAGCTCTATATCGCGCTCGGTCATAGTTTCTCTAGGATCCTGACTAAATGGTGAGAACCATTTCTGAGTCATCCACCAATAAAACAACCATGGAAAGTAGTGTGCGACGCCAAGTGTCAATTGGTTTGGAATTGGCAGTTTCTGGAACGCCGACATCGACAAGTTTAGAGGCAGACAATGCCACCAAAAATTCAGTAGCGGAACCACCAACGTTGCTCCACTTAATCTATATATATATATATATATATATACACAGATTAATATTGTTAGAGACATTCACATAATTAAGTATTCAATTATATAATATTTTATTTATATATACGGAATATGTACGTAAGTGATAAGCACGATAGATACCTATGAGGAATGTACTTGAGACAGCCGTAAACTGGATAAGCGCCGAGTGACATTCCTAAGACATGGAACTTTAGACCGACTTGCAATTTATCAGCAAGTTCTTCAATATCGTATGTATCCGTTTTTAGTGTTCTTGATGGATGAGGATCGCTTTCTCCATAACCTGCTCTATCGAACAGCAAGAAGTATATCTTGTATTCGTCAATCATTTCATGAAAGCCAGAGCAGCATTATTAATGATATGAAACAATCAAGGAGTGTTTGCAATATAATCATCTAATTTAAAATACCTGTGTGATTTTTAAATCGACTAGCTTGGAACTTCCAAATCCGTGGAGAATGATTATTTTATTTTTGGCTTTGTCTTTTGGAATACCTAATTCTTTGTACGCTAGATATCTGCCATCATTGAGCTTGACTCTCGGAGATATCTCAGAAACATTCTCTGGCAACGGAATTGGCGGGGGAGCCTTTATGGACTTGTAGACATAAAAGGCTATTAAACCGACAACAGCGACTAGAAACAACATCATTTAGTGACCTGTGCGTAAGAGATATGAGGGAATATAAGAAAGAGTACTTTAGAAACAACAAAACTGATATATGATCAATTTGATCATATATGTGCGATAGTGACATATCTAATATTTGGGACATCATTTGAATCTTTCAGTCCCTAAAAACAAGGTAGCAGTAGTGATCGATTCGTCGACAACGTCTTTTTTACTAAGATCCAAGAAAATGAAAGAAAAAAAAAGTCATAGAGAGAAAACTGACCTGATCTGTTTGATTCCAGCTAGAGATGGCTTGGTAATGTAAAAATCTTTTATTGATGATATCACTGGTCAAGCAACTTATCAATATATATATTTATTACACTGATCAAAAGGAAACAAAGACTTCAAGACTAGTCAAACAAATTAAGAAGGAAATGCAATTACGAGTTTCAGATTTGAAGAAAAAGAAGAGCTTATCTGTTGAGATATGTTATTCATCATACATTAGTAATAATAAATTGGACGCGTATGTAACATGCCAAATGACACATAGTATATATTTAATTTTTACTTTTTTCAAGTAACTGCAATTAATGCAATTAGATCGTGACATGTATAAAACGAGAAACAGGAAATCATCTGAGATTACTACCATTAAGACTAACACACGTGTTTATGCATAATTGAATATGAATATAATTGATATCTTACTATGCGCGTATGTGGTTCTCCATCGTAATTTGATTTGATACACGTACCGTGTACTCTTAAATGATTTGCGTAAAATCTATAAATTTATGTTATTTAATCATAAATTTAAAATTTTCTATTAAATTTTACTGTTATTAAAAATCTAATTTAAAATTTATTGTTATTTAAACTTGGATTTGGATTTTAATGAATTTTAGATACTTTGGAGGATTTGAATAGATTTGTTTAGTTAAAAATACAAAAATTCAAATATGATGGTTTAAAGTAAGATTTGAAAGAATTTTACAGTAAATCATATCAACTTCCACGAAATCATCAAAATCATGAAAACTCAAATCACTTGAAATATTTAGGAGGTGTTATTGGATTCTAATTTATAAAGAATTTTGAAGACTTCAACAAAATCATCAAAAATGAAGAAGTGAAAGACTTTTAAGGATTGTTAGAGAGTATTCTATAGTTTTGTTAATTAGTTTTCTAAAATCTTGTAAAATGTTGCAAACAATCTCTGTATTTTTGTGATATTTTCTATGACTTTATTCTGTGAAAAAGTGCATAAAATCATGAGCCAATAACATAATAATTGAATTCATTAACAATTCTAGATTCTTTTGTTTTAATTGAATAACACAAAACTGTTAATGACTTTATAAAAATATGAATACAATAACCCAAATTTGTTAAGATTTTAAGGGGTGTATTCAACTTGACATTTTAAGTGATTTACGTAAAATTTACAAATTCTATCAATCATGTATTTTAAAAAGTCCATTAAAATCCGCTGTTATTCAAAACATTCAAAACAGTTTGTGGATTTGAATTTTAATAAGTTTTAGGCTTTTAGGGATTCCAACTCCTCCGGATTTGATAGGATTTGTTAAAAATATAGAAATCTAAATCTCATAGTTTTAGGTAGGATTTGAAAGAATTTTACCATAAATCATATCAACTTCCCTATAATCTTTCAAAATTCCAAATTTCCTAAATCTCATTAAATGATTTTTTGCAAATCACAAACTAATAATATTAAACTTTAGTCAAATTTAACAAAATCTTAATCTAATAACAACAAATTCTACATAACATTTAAATTAAAGTCTTTAAAACTCTATTCAAATCCCAAACCATTAACCCTTTAGATTGAATACAAGCATACATGTTATTACTGTTTGAAAAAGATCCCATATATATATTTGTTTCTAAAACTCACAATCAAAATACGAAAAATGGTCTTCGTATCTATTACATACTGATCTGTCATAAATTTTAGAAGACAAGAATCGTACAGAATAATTTGACAGGGGAGCACAAGATAAGAAATCTTGGTGATGAATCATTTCTACTTTGTCATTTGAATTTGCGATTATTCTAACTAAAAGTGAAATGCAGTAAAAAAATACTAGTAACTGCATAAGTTGATTAGAAATTAGCAAATGAGAACTATCTGGTACCTAAATGTAATAAACTATTTTTCAAGCATAGACAGAAAGAGTGGGTTATCAAAAAGAAGAATGATGGAGGATAGAAACCAAAATATATAATCAATACTTAATTGCTATGTTTTTTATGGGAAAATTCAAAGAGCAAAATTTAATACTATAAAGTCCGTACTCCGTAGTGGGAAAAGACTTTGCTAAGCTGCAAAACGGAAACATTGTTTTATTCTTTCTTCATAAACTTTGCTGTGGCACTGTAATATTTTCACACCATTTTAAATAGTATCTTTTCGAGATGTTGTGCCTTCCATGAGAGAAGGAAGAAGACTTGGAATTTGTCTTATTCAGAGATCCTCCGGACCATTGATGTTCTGTACAAAACACACATGGTGTTATTAGTCTCTGATCTTCAAAAATAATTTAGGTTTACACTAAAAGATGTGAAATGTCACTTAATCAATCCAGATGAAACCTCTAAATCAATCCTAGGTTTTAATTTTCGGAGTATCTCTGAGAAACCTCTAAATTTTTTTAAAGAAATGCTAGGAAACCGAACCAAAATCATAACCGTGCCAAGCTAAATTATTCTGTTCCTAGAAACCAATAAAACCAAACTGACAACCAGACCAAAACAAATGACCTAATCGAACTGTACCAATCGGTTCCTATATTTTCATCAGAGCCAAACAATAAAGCTTACCTTGTTCTCGATCACGGCCCCGTCCGGAATTTCGAGTTTCACGCCAGATTTTGCCGTTACAGTCACCTTGCCCTTTAAACCCAAAAAAAACCATTCTTAGTACCCACTTCGGAATCTAATGAAAACAAATTGCATGTATATAATGTAGATATACCTTGAGAACAACAGATGAGCCAAACCAGACATCACCAGAAACCTTAAGGCTGTCGAGCTCGACTATACTAGGGATGGACTTGAATCGGCTCAAGAAATTGGCCACCTATTAGAAAGATACACTATGTGAGGCTCAAAAGTCATGATACGATGTTTAAGAAAGCAAATGGGACTTGGTCAGGATATCATTTTCTTCTTTTATTACCTTCTTGAACTCCGGTCCCAATTCGATTGATGGGTTTGAGGGGTTAGTTCTAGCTTTGTTTCGGATGACAAAGCCATCAACTAAGGTGTAGAGATCAGACTGTGGAAGTATGAGAACTTAAATCATCAGTCAAATGTTTCAACAGATATCTGTGTTGCTCTGTTGATATGGTGGATAGAGTTTACCTGGACGAGCAGCAAGTCTGAACTTGCCTTCACTGGCAAGAACCGTGAGCGAGGTACATTAGCACCGATAGCGTTGTCAAAGAACTGTTTTCAAACAGAATCACATTTTAAAAATCAAAGAAAAAAAAAAGGAGTTGAGAAAAGATTACAGTTTGCATTCTATATTTCGAAATGTGCCACTAGGACAGGCATGTTACCCTTATCGCAGCACCAACTGCAGTTTCCAGTTGAAGAACTTTGACTCCATCAACTTCCTGCATAGAAGTTGCAGTCTTTCCTCGATTAGATAATAATGAAATTTGCAAATATATAAAACTGTGCATTAGGCCATGCAGGAACCTTTGGGTTTGGAATGATCTCCATTTTAAGTGCATCAGCTTCCACAAGCTTTTTGATGGCCTTCAAATTAATCCATCTGTATGCTTACACAATTAGTGTGTACAAATAAGTTTATATTGTTTTAATATCATCAGAGATGTGATCCACTTACAGGTTGTTTGTGTTGAATATCTTGAACTTCTCAATTGATTTGAACTCATTGACCTACCACAAGGATCAAAAACAAAGTGCAATAACTCTTTTAAGCAGATGATACAAGTGGGAGCAAACAAAAAGACGGCACAAATAAAAGTCTACAGATTTCACATTCTATTGTATATTCAATAAATATGGCATTTACTATATTCCCTTCATAACAATCTAAAGCACAAAGAAAAGGGAGAAATGGCTTTGCAAAGCTTCCAAGAAAGATTCTCTAAACCAAGCTCGTTTATACCAACTTTCCTAAATCTCTAATCAATATGCTTAAAGAGTTTCAAACAATCTCTAAAGAAATTGAAATCCAAACGGTAACAGGAAGTAAAAAAAGAAGTATAGACTTACATGTTCATCAGGAACCTGAGCAATCTCCAGAAGCTGAGATAAACCAAAAAGTCGATTTTAGAGGTCAGAAAAATACTTATGTTCCTTAGTAGCACAAGAAAATGGTAGCAGTGAGAACATCATGAGTTAAAAGGAAATTTGGAATTTTCGTTTTTTGGGTGTATTAGAGAAAAACCAAATCTGATTAGCAGTTTTTGAATAAACCATGCTTAAGAAAAGGTACATTGAAACAAGAGATGAGACAATTACGAACTTACCTGGACTTTTCCTTCATAAGAAATGAGAGTTCCTCCCTTTACGTCAGCTAAGGTTTTGGGTGTAACCTCCATACAGTATTCGTTCTTGTTCTGGATCAAATGCTTCAGGATTGCTACAGAAATTAGACACGGTAAACAAGACAGTTAGTATGGGAATTTCATGTAAAATTTCTGATTAACCATATAACTCTGTGTATACAAGAACGAAGAAACTACAGAGAAGACATACTTAAGTCAACGATTGCACCCAAGTTGTCTGAATTGGCAACAAACACATATTCTTTACCCTGAGAGACACATAAAACAAAAATTTCAATAAACATAGACGTCAATCTTCAGTGCTGGGGTAAAAACAGTAGTTGACTGCACTAAAGAAAGAACCTGTGATAAGAACGTATCGAGCTTTCCACTGTTCATGAGGGCTGGGAATACATCACCATGACCGGGAGGATACCTTCACAAAGATAATTTATTAGTAGGCGATCCAATAAACAACAGAAGATATTCCCTAAATGCAAACGTAATCTCCAATGAAAACGCATATAAAGGCAAAAAAAAATATAAAATCTAGAACGACGACAGCATATGGTCAATCAGAAAACAGATGAAATTTATGCTAATTGAGAACATGTTAAATTCTCTAATAGATTTCAATATGCTGTAAAATGTTAGAAAATTCACAACTTCTTGATCTCTGCAATCATGGACAGATCATAGAGAGCACAAGCCACAAGGCATTGCAATTAAGTAAGCAGTTATGATTTTTCATCACGTAGGTAATTAACCAGTTCTAGCTTGCTAAAAATGCGATTTAATATGAACACGAGCAAACAATAGCCATTTGAAGTATTAAGATTTAAGTAAACATGAATACTGTTTCTAGTTGCTGTTCGTGATCTATACTGCAGAATGACAGATTTCAATAGTTATGAGAACGTAACAAAATGGAACTATACCAGCCATCCTTGTCGGTCTTTCCCTTGCTGGGCCATGGCACAAACTCATCTGCCACAATACGGGGATATTTGCTCTGAAAAATCAAAGTAAACGTTAGTAGTTACAGACTGATGACAGTTTTTTACAGACAAATGAGAATTTCATTTGCTAATTTTGATATGCATCCACATCACAAACCTGGTTAAAAGTGTGAATGTCAACATTTGAGTTGGTGTACTTTTCCACAATCTGAATATGACAAAAGCAGTCAGCCAAAGATAATAGCATAAATAAAGAAGCGAAGAAATATGATCCCCAGAGAAAGAAAGAAGTACCTTTTGTGTGTCATCATGTGTATTAAACGAGTTCATAAGAACCAAAGGAACCTTGCTGCCATACTTGTTGTTGAGATTCTGTGAGTGAGCAAGGCATTACGATTAGCGAAGATTATGGAGGCAGTAGGGCAGTGTTAAAAAAAAAAAAAAGATAATGACAAACCTCAATTTGGATAACAATCAGATCAAGAAATGTCAAACCATCACGAACTTCGATAACCGACCTGCACAGAAACAAGGCAAAGTATTCTTTACTTACTGAATCTTGGACTGACTACTAGTAAATGACTGCTATGCAAAAAAAAAAAAAACAATCACAATGAATTGTTCGCTAGCTTCAATTTGGGCGTTACATCCACTAGCGATGAAAGCAATTTANTAGTCTACTGTTATAACGTAAAACGACGACAGCACCCCAGATCTAATATCCAGATCAGATCCGATCGAACCAAGTTCTAATAAACGTTCAGATTAAAAGCAATATCATACAATCAATAATAACCGACAAGCTGAGAAGCTCAAAAATTGGAAACGATGAAATAGAAAGACGAACCTGAGGTAGCGAGAGACGNCGAACAAGACAACATTCAACAAGAAGACAAGGATGACATGGCATATAGATCTCCTGACTAGGAAACGTACGCTTAAAGAGAAAGACAAACAATGAACTTGACATCTGAAACGTACGCTTAAAGAGAAAGGCAAAAAAAGGCTTACTTGGGGCCAGTGCATCCCATAGTTGTTCCAAGACCTCCATTAAGCTTCAACACAACAAGTTTGTCCAGCAGATTCTNTCATCCAGATCTAGAATCCTCAAACTATTGATAAAAGATCCATCAGATTTAGGAAGAAACGAGGCTAAAATAATCGAATCCGAATCACGAACCTCATATCTTTAAGGCCATCGACGGCGGATTTGAGTTGAGGGAGGTTCTCGGTTGTGGCGGCCATTGTTGATTATTATTACAGATTAAGAGCTTTCGATTCAGAAGAAACGAAAAAGGAAGAGATGATAATTGTAATTTGTAAACCAGAGAAATATTTATAGGCGAAGGGGAGATTTGGGAGCGGTGGTGGTGAAGTGGCGACGATGTGTGGTGTTACCGCATTGTATTATGTATTTGTCTGTCGTCTTGTGTCAACCAATTAAAAACCTACACGTGTTACCTTGCGTGTACCGTCAAATCTTATTTCCTTTTATTTTCCAACGTCCGGTTTCTTCTAATTACCGTCAATCTTTTTTCCTTTTTTTTCCCACTGTTTCTTAAAGTCTTTTTTTTTTTTTTGTTTCTAATTACCGTCTGACGAAAAATATATATATATATATATATATATATATATTACCGTGGATGTTATTTTCCATCAACTTGAAAGTGTTAAATGATGAGTATAATTGTGAAATATTTATGTATTTATAGTTTTCTAAAAAAAAAAATTATATAGTATAAAGAAAACAAAATTTACTTATAGGATTATATATGGTTAAAATCCATCTTCAAACCATAGATACTCTCATACTCATAGTATTATGGTTATTAAATACAAACTTTTTTTTTACGTCAATAATTTACTCATAGATTTCTTTTTCTTTTTAAAAAAGAATTATGAGTAAAAATATCATAACCAAACAAAAGCCAAAAAAAGAAAAAGAAACAAAATAAACTCATATAAAAAAAGAAGGGTTGCTTTATTATCATAAATCGGTCTGTAATAATACTGACCGAAAATATCTTAAATCATGTCCTTAAAATCATTATTATACCCAAAGTCATAAAACCCCCCAAAAATAATTGTCTCAAACAAAACAAGAATGAAAATAGAAGAGAAGAATCTTCCACACAGCATATTCTCTCACTCAACACTGATCAGGACAGTTGAGCAAACCTTTGATCCTTTGAACAGTTGAGCTGATCAAAGTACTCACTGTATTCACCGACTTCTCATTCACCTCTCTCGCCCTATTGGTATTGCCAGAGACAAGGATCTGAAAGGCCAGCGTGAGTAAGGTTCCGCCGTCCTCCACAGTGGATCGCCGGCCGTCGCTTGAGATGATGAAACCAGAAGGAAGGATTGGAATATCGGAAATTTTGACGTCGGCGCCGGAGAGAGTGGTATCCATTGTAGCCATGTCCATAGGAGCGTACACCAGCATGCCTCCCAAGGCGTCCATGTAGCAATCTTGCAGCATCAATATGTCGTCCTTGTCTGAGTCTTGTGCCATCATCTTGCCATTATTCTCTTCTTGCGTTGGCTGAAATGTATATTATATACACACGCACGACGATTAAAGATTATTAGATTAATATAATATGCCAATAAACTCTTAATTATATAAAAAAAAGTCGTTTAGAATTAAAACCAAAAAAAAAAAAAAAATCGTTTAGAAGAGATATATACATGTACCCGGAGGATGCTTAAGCAGTTGGTTTCACTTGATCCGGTGGCAATGCGCGCGATCTCAGTGACTACGGTCCCATAGGCAAGAACATCCCACTGTTACACGTAATTAAACGTTTTTTTTTAAAATTTTTGTGTTAGTACGTTCTTTAAGACATGCAACAGTAAGAGAGAAAAAAAAAATTATTCATGTTTTTAACATGAGGCTTTACACCTTTCCATCCATCATCATCGGCAGTGCTATGCATGAACTCGGGCTAGTGTAACCGGTGTAATCTATCTAACGAGTTGGACTAAAGCATACTTGAATCAAAAACCCTAACCAAAATCCGGACTAACTAGTACTAGTTTCACAAAATATGATAATGATCAATTGATCATACAGATTAAGAAAGAGATATAGAAAAGAAAGGAACCTGCTCACGAGTGTCGAGTTTCCGGAGGAGGTCGAAGACTTGCACAGGAGGGAGAGATATTGCAAGAGAGGAAGCAGCACTAACAATTAAACCGGGTGGTTGACCGGCCTCGAGGTTCATCCGCATCGAGACTCTCACTCCACATTTCGACTGCTGCGGCAAGTCAACTTTCCCGGACATGGTCAACATTTCGTTGAAATTCATTATCATTCTCTCACCTAATTTCAGTACTCTCCTCCTTTCTTCTCCTGTCCTTATGACTGCCAAAATATAATAACTTGATCAAACGCCACATTATTGTAGAAACTATACCTAAATAAACAATAACTAATGTAATAACGTAAAAGTTGCATGTCTTTCCGTCTGAACCTAGAGATACGTGATATAAAAATTATCCGACCAGCGCTAAACATTTTTTCAGCTGGTTGCACTAGCATAATAGTATGTATTTATTATATATGACCTATGACCTTCCTTAATCCAATTACTTTTACAAAATATTTCAAAATTCAAAAATTAAATTCAAGATTTGACAAGGCAAATAAAATAAAATAAAAATTTGTGACAGATATTTGTAAATATATTTGTAAATATGTCATACTTTTATAAAAATAACTAGATTAGGCCCGCGTATAACCGCATATATAAGAAAAATATGTGAAATTATAAGTTGTATTAAAAATATTAATTTTATTTCATTTGATTTTTTTAACCGGATTTAGAGTTCACACACTCCATCTTGCAATACATTTTTTGTATTTTATATGATAATAAATTAGATTTTAATTATATGCACCCAATCATAATGAGTAACATTTATAATTTTCATATCAAGAAAAATGTTCATTATATCAAATTTATATCTTACTTAATATTTTTTTAAAAACTAAAAATTCATAAAACATAATTCTCAAAAAAAAACTGAAAAATAATTTTATCTCATATTTGAAAAAGTAAAAATATCTTAAATATATTTGTTTCATATTTTGTACTCTCATACGTAATAGTTTTACTACTTGTCCAACTAATTTTAAATAAAACTATACTAACATTATCATAAATTAATTAAAATTCAAAGACGTTATCATGAGAAAATTATTTGTTTATGTAAAGATGAATATCTACAATCCTTTTTTCTTTTAGGATTAATAATTGACAGTATAATTTATTTTATTATGGTATTATAGTAATTAATTGTATAATTTTCTTAATTCTTTTTCTTATAGAATTAGTAATTTAAAATTAAAATTAGATATACATATATGAACTATCATTTTTTATATAACCTATCTTTTTATATTCATTAAATTGTCTAAATTTTTAATTTCTTATAATTTACAAATATGTTAAAACAAAGGTTTGTATAACACCTGACAAAAATTTTAATTGTTAAAATTGACACGTGTCGTGATCACATTAGTTACTAACTTTGAAAACTAAGGTTTATATAAGAACATAATATTAAATAAGCTATCAAATCATTCACCGATTGAAAAACTTAAGAAAATTACATTAATTTCTTATTTTTCTTATATTATGTTAATCACTAATTTTAACACATTAAACCTTTTTATACTTTCATCACTTTTCTGTATAAGTTTCTTTTTACTACATGATTATAATATAATAATTGTAATTAAATTGCATATATTTTCCTTATTAATTGCACATATTTTCCTATTGAAATTAGTAATTTAATAGATAACTTTCCTATTAGAATTAGTGATATAATATATTACTTTTGGTTTTATATACAATCAAAAATATTAATTGTAATCCTTTTATTTTTAGAATTTTTTAATTTTCTTATAATTATTAAATATTTTTTTTCACAAATATCAAAATATTATTGATATACTTGACACATGTCGTGATTATATGAATTACTAACTTTGAAAACTAATGTTTATATAATAAGATAAGCAATATCGCAAAAAGATTTTTTTTTGTTTCTAAAATTAAAAATTAGAAAACTCAATTATCGGGAAATAAATTTAGATATACACGGAAAAATATCCTTTCTTTATATGCTTTTTTGAGTCAGTATATTAATTCATCTATTTGAAGATTAAAAACTTCCGTGTATTCGTTATCTAAATTTTGACTCGATTTTTTTTCTTAATTTCTTTTATAGAAATCGAAGAAAATGTTGACTAAAGTTTTTTTTAAAGAACATGTTGGTAAATTCGATTATAATCAAAATGATAGAATCATACCACTCAAATCAAGTGATAAAAATAACATATTTTGATTAACTTTCACAATTTTAAGTCATTATTTTAGTTAGTCGTAAAGATGATACGTACCTTCGCTCCAGTCACTTGCAGGAAGGGTTAGGTTGGAGGTGAGAGCCATCCTCTCACACATTCTCTCAAGTGTGGCAATCCAACGCTTAGCTCCATAGCCTGACCCGCCGCTTAAAAGCTCTCTATAGATTTTGTGTGTATCCAGTTTCTGGCCCACTTCCACATGCTCAATCCACATTACCTATGATATTTGATAGCATCAGTCAAATGCGCGCAATATATAAAATGTCATTTATGAGTTCGACCAAGAGACCATGGAGATCAGAGAGATATACCTTCGACTGAGCATTGGGCAAGGACTGGATGAGGCAACCAGAAGGACGTTTGTAACATGAAGCATTGACAAAGTCAAAGTAAACGTTATGTGACACGTCAGCAATAATCCAGAGCCCTTTACTGATCTCTTGGCAGCACCTCACGATCATGAACTCCCTTGGTGGCACTAGCGGCGACAGAATGTGTAGTTGCTCCCACATCTATCAAATTTCATTCACGTTCGAAACATCAAATGATGAGTATGTAATCAAACAAATTGTTTTGCCCATATTAGTTTTCTACGTGCAGGATTGTGCGTTTTTAAACAAAATAATCCCTAATTTCGATGAACGGTAATGAAAACTGTAAGTTGGTTACGTAAATAATGGTTCCAATATAAAAATAATTCTCACCACTCGCAAAATATTGCAGTTTTCTCTAATAGGAAGCTCCGACCCGAGCACATGTAGCGTCTTGGCCTTGATCACCATCGTTGGAAAAAGTTCTTTCCATTTCTCCTACAATACACAAGTAACATTTTCATATTTAATTTATTCATCATCATTAGTTCCATCCAACCCTTAATTTAGGACAAACCAAACGTGTCTTAAATTCAAAACGTAATATTTTTTCCTAGAGACGACAAATCGAATACATACCGAATCTAAGAACATTTCAATCAAGTTTGTGGCTTCTATTGGAACCACCGTGACACCTTTGGAAGACTCGACATGGGCACTCGTGCTCCTGAACTTTTTGACAGCGTTCGAGAAATTTTCATAGTTCTCTGAATCAATCACATCTGTGCCATCGATAGACGACTTAACCCAAAATTGTTCCTCAGTAAAAAACAGCCGCTTGAGCTCTTCAACCGCACTTGCCGCGGTTTCAGACAACAAGCTTACATCCATTGGTTGTGGTTGGGTGGGTTGAGAAGTTGGTGGTCCGAATGAGCTAGATGCGTCGAACATATGGCTTGGGTTGATTCCGTAAGAGGAGATGTGATCAAAGATGTGTTGGGTAGGAACAGAAGCTAATGAGCCCCCCACGGTCGGTCGTTTGGAAATGTTGGATACCAAATGGTAGATTTTGTCACGCTTCACACAAAAGTAAATAATTATATAGTGGCGTATGTGTACATGTATATAGATTCACAAGCAATATATATAATTTTTATTATGTTTTCCAAATAGCGTTTTGAAAAAAGATAAGTATAATTTTGTTAGAATTTAAATGAAAAATATGATGATTAATTATATAATGGCATACATGTATAGAGATTCACAAGCAATATATATAAATTTTATTATGTTTTCCAAATCGCGTTTTGAAAAAAAAGATTAACATAATTTTGTTTGTAAATTTAAATGAAAAAATATGATGATTAGTCAAATTAATAAAACATCCAAAATATATATATTATATGAATACCTGCTCTTTCAGACGAGCGTTTTCCAAAAGCAGCTTTTGGAAATTGAGTGCGCGTTCCTCTCTGCCAAAAGGAGGACCTCCACAATCCGGACAATTTACACTACTTAATGCCTCGACCATAGCTTCGTTCTCACTTTTGAGAATTTCGTTTTCTCCACGAAGTGCTAAGTTATTGGCTTTTTCCTCTTGGACCTATAGCATATGAAAAATAGTTTATTTATTATTAAATATCAACTGGTTAAAATATATTGAGAAATTATTGAAGAGTATGTTAAAAAGGATTTTTCAAGATGAATACTTTGCATTGAGTCCTTTTGTTCTGAAACCAAAATTTGACTTGGTCAAGCCCGAGTTTCAACTCTTCACACAACTGTTGTCTCTGTGCTTCCTCTGGATGAGGACATTCCATGAAAAAACTTGATACAATTTCAAGAAATCAAAATTAATGATTGTAATATTAAAAAAATCATAAGTTTTTATCGAAAATGTATAAATAAATAATAAAGGATTTACGCTTCAAGTCCTTGGATCTGTTGAGGGGTATGGCGATGACCGGTCCTCTTCCCGCTTTGCTTGGAGTCTTCCGAAGCATATTGTTCATTGCATGAGCTCCCACTACCATCATTCTCCATTTTCTTCTTCTCAAGAAAAAAAAAATATTTGTGTTTACTAACAATTTTTGTTTTTGTCAATGCACAAGTTAATCAGTATTTATAGGGGAAAAGGGTGATATGAAGGCCAATTATATAAAAAAAAATACATTATATCATAAATGGGAAGAAGGGGAAAAGATAGATATTACCATTGGAGTGGGTAGAATTATATATTAAAAGGTCTAAATTTAATTATATGTTCAAAGATAATATTTAATTCAAATATGTATTAGAGATATATTTCATATAATTTGTGTACAATGTATTGGGGTAAGATTTGCTTTCTATATATTATTGATCGAATTTTTTTTAGGATGAACTCAAACTAATAACACATACATTTTTCTCTCTATTTAGTTTACAATTGTGAAATTTCTTTTTTATTAAAATTAAATTTATGTATTATAAGATTTAATATTAAACTTTATAACTTGCATATAATAATTGTATAATTTAAATTATTATCATTTTATTAATTTTTGAATCTGCGAGGCCTATGTATCACCTAGTTATAACCACACTATTTATTATCCATAAATGTATATATAATATGAAAATGCAAAGTGTTAATCTCTAGTGTCAACTTAAATTTTTATTTTTTCTGTTATATTTAAATTTTTTACAGAGAAAAAAGCATGTAAACATATTTTATTTTATTACAAAAATCTTGAGTTTAAAATCTTTTGTTAAAAATAAATAAATTTAATTTTTAGTTTAAAATAAAATAAATGAAGAATTACTGTTTAAAATATTAATCAATTGGTTTTAATCTTATTTTATTATGTAAATTATTTCATAAATTAGGAGGATGGAAAGATATCATCAACTACATGCAGAATAGAAATATGAATTTATTGTAAAATATTGTTTTCTAAACAATGTAGTCAATTCAACAACTTGCAAATACTAAGAAATAAATTTTGAGAAAATCCAATGAAACATTATTAAGACGCGTATCTCATGAGGAAAGAAATATTTTATATTCGGTTTTTCTATATTATTTTTTATAATAAAATTTATCATTTGTAAGACTTATCTACGGAAAAGCAACGTCATAATTACATTCTCTATTATGTATTTTCTCACTGCAACGTCAGATATATATCTCTACTTATGTAATAAATTGTTTTTAAATGTTTTGCATATTGACTTTATAATTTTTTGATTTGATATCAATGAAATTATTTGTTGGAATATTCTTTTTTGTGGTTTATGATATTAATTTTGTTACAATTCTATATAAATTATGTCACTTTTAATTTAGTTTTAGAACTCCAAAAACTCTAGGATGACACTACTAATTAGTGATACAACTAAGTCAAGAACCCAGTTCAAGCTGGACCGGATCAATCTAGTATAGATCGAAAAGCATGAATTATATATATGATTTCATCTCAAAAATACATATTACCGGCCGAAAAAACCAGTTTAATCTCCTTGCCAATGGTGTGGAGGCTCTACTTTGGGCCATGTAGTAATAGTGCGGTTTGCTAGTGTTTCGAGACAGACTGGACAGAACTAATAGCGATGATTCAAGCTCTTGAAGACTGGTCGGCTTTTTCTAATATTCTAGACGACTTCCTTATGCTACGGGCCTGTACTCCGCTCATCTCCTTGTCCAAGATTCCTCGCACGGCAAATTTTAAGGTGGATTGTCTCGCTCGGTTGTTTCGTTCTTTAATTTCTGCAATTTCTTTTGTAAACTTTCTCCTCCGGTTTGGGCTACTAATCTTGGAGTTCTTTTTATAGTTAGTGTTTGGTTTAAAAAAAAACAGTTTAATCCATGATTGAACGCCATGCTAATTGACTATCTTAGCTATTGAACACAAGTAATGGATAATTGATCAATTCAAACTAGTTCATTATTTAACACAATGACCATGGAAAAAAAAATGATTTGGCTCGCCGTTCAAGTTTAAGCAAACTTTAACCCAGTCCATAATACATCAACGCAAATAATATCGTAAACAATCTTACGTAACAAAATACATACCTAGGAATCTAGAAAAGCCAACATAATCATAATTTGTTTTTACCAAAATTTGAATTCACCGGCTCTTTCTATATTTGAAGGTCACACATAGAAACCAACGGCTATAATTTCGAATTGGATTCACCAAAACCATCTTTGGACCATCTGATTAATTTTAATCAGTTATGACAAATGTTTTTTCACCCAAAACCTAATTCCATTGCTCACTTTCTTTATTTTCTTCATGAATGCAGAAATTTCCAAATCAGTCACTAACCGAAGAATGAAAATATAATTTCCAACGGTCTCATTCAAGATCGGATCTTCTTTCTCCTTTGGTTTACCCGAGATTGTCAACAACTGGATCGAAAAGCGTAGTTTTATAAAGATTTTCAGCCCAAAAATAAATCTTTTCAGAAACCCCAATTTCATCCGATCATATCTTGATCCAACACAATGACCTCAGGCTACCCATCTCCGCTATGTTTATAAGCCCACTTTGATAAAGTCCAACTAACGGATTAGTCTTGATAGATTGTTATCCATCTAAAACCAAAATTGCATTTTTGAAACTTATTCTTCACAGCACCAACTTCTTTTTTTTTTTCATTTGATCATTCCTTCGTTCTGATACAAAACGCTAGTACTATTTATAATAAAAGTAGAAATTTTCATTTATTGATACACACACACACACTAATCAGTTTCACGAATTTGCAAAATATCTAAACAATGCATGAGTGCCACACGTGACTAGTAATATTATTAACTTGGTCGAATTAAAGGACAAGAGAGGCTTTAATTAGCCCTTAACAACTGTGACTGGACATGTTGCATTTGTCACTACATGATTGCTCACACTACCCAGCAACATCCTACAAAATATGAAAACATATAAAATATTTAGTTAGTAGTACTAATTAAACTATAGACGCGTATCGATACATATAGAGGTGCTCAATTTAGGCCTTTTTAACCAAAATGTGACGAAGCTAGACTACAATTATAGACTTATAGTTAAAGAGTAATAAATTTACCTTTTGAGAGAACCCAAACCTCGACTGCCAAGAACAATGGAATCGAGTTTTAAATTATCGACGGCATCACAAAGTTTCTCCCTTGGATCTCCCCAATACACCTTTGCAACTACCTTCACCTTTAATTTTGTAATTTCGAGTTCAAAATAAAATGATTTAAACATCATTATATGAAAGAAAAATGATACTAAAACACTAGTTTTACCTTTTTAGCCCTAGAGAGAGTATCAAGAACATCAAGAACCTCAGGATCGTAAGCAAGTCCATACTGTTTAGAGAAATTAACCTCTCTAAATTCCTCCAGAGGAACCAGCGCTGCAATAATCATTTTTGCAAATTTTGAAAGATCAACATACAAATTTCTTATCATAATAATATGGAACTAAGATTTACTAATTTAGTTTAAGAGATGATGTATAGTAAATACGTGAACCGGTGTCCTCGAAGAGGATTTTGCGGGTATGATCGGCGTTTTGTGGTTCAACGTGGATCAAGATGACGGTGTCGCCGTCTTCAAGAAGATTCTCAGCCGTCCAACGGAGAGCTAATTTGCTCGTCGGAGAATAGTCCATTCCCACTCCCACCGTACGTACCTTTCCCATCTCTCTCTCTATCGATGATTTCTATGTGGAAATTGTTACGGTAGTTTAATGTTTATATAACCGGTCCGGTTTGATGGTTTGGACTTTTGGAGAATATTGGCGCACATAGAATTCGAGATATTTAATGATTGTCTTTTTCTTTTTAGACTGTGTTTGAATTGTGATGGGGGAGATTCTTGAAGCTACTAGGTCTCTCTCTCTTTGATTCTTTTCTTAAAACGCAACAAAAATCTTTTGTTAATGACTAATTAATTATGACTCTTTAAAATAAAATAAAAAAACTGTGATATTCAAAGTGATAAAAACATCATTTTCATTTTTTCAATACATTTTACTTTTTTTTTCCTCTTCGAATAACATATCATTCACTTCATATAGTTGAAAAGAAAAATCTCAATGTCATTTAATACAGAGTGTTTCTTCTAGAAACTATATTGGTGTCCTATGTTGTATAAAGATATTTAATATTGAAAAAATTGATTTCCAGTAATATGAGCGAGTAAGTTGATTTTTTTTTCCTTAAATAAATAGAACTATTGTAACTAAGAAATTTTATTCTGATACGAAGGCCAGAAGATTCAAGATATGTATGCATACGTTACGACGTAGTGTATTAGTGAATTCTCTTTACTTCACTTGCTCTCTAAGAAAATAATATTCTTTGGCAACTTTTTCGCAAAGGCGAATTTTATTCTTCAACTTTCCTTCTTTTATTAGTTTTTTTTAGCCTTTTATTTATTTATTCACTAATTAATGGAATAGAGATACCAACATATCAAAACCAACTTTATTCTCTTAATTTCATGTGTAGAAAGAAGTACAGTACAAATTTTTTAAAAATTGATAGCTTGGAAAGAAAAAAGAAAAAAAAACCACTAGTTTAATCTTTAAGTAAACAAAGTCTTTTGATAAAAAAAAAAAAAAAAGTAAACAATGTCTAATCGGCGCAAATAAGTAAACTAGAAAAGACACAATAACAAAGCTCTAAAAAGGATACGGCTCAGTGGTTCCTCAGATGATAGTGAAAATGAAAGAGGATACGGTTCAATGGCTCCAAGCACAACAAGTAGAAGAAGAAGAAGCTCAAAAAGAGGTTCCATGTGAGAGACCATTAAGATCAAGTTGGAGACCCCCTAGATAGACATTGGTTAAAATGTAATATTGCCTTCTCTTGGAATAAAGTGAAGTGTTCGGGAGGGGCTGTTTGGGTTCTCCGAAACTTTGAAGGTAAAGTTTTACTGCATTCTAGAAGATCTTTTAGTATTATAGACTCTAAAAAAGAGTTGGAATTGGAATGTTGGTTGTGGACTCTAGAGAGTCTTAGAAGTCTCAAAATTAGAAGAGTCATTCTCGCTGCCGAGGAAAAAGACTTGATACAAGCTATCTTAAGACCAGAAGCTTGGCCATCTTATAAGTTCCAATCTGAGATTTTGCTAGCAGGCTTAAAGTATATACTCTTTTGGAAACTTTTGAAAGAGGATATAAGTGCAAAGAAGGGAGCATTTCTTATCGCTCAAAGTGTTACTAGGGAGGATCGAATACAATCATATGTTGCAGTGGGGCATCTCTATGGCTGCAAGACTTGTTCATTCAAGAGAGTTTTGTTCATTCAAGAGAGTTTCGTTACTGTTGGGTGACGGCTTTTTGGACTCTTCTTATTTGCTAATGATTGTTATCGATCTTTAATTTTTTTGGTAGATCTAATTAGATGGTTTCAATGCCTTGTAAATTAACTTTCATATGGTTTATAATGAATTATTCAGACAGAAAAAAAAAGCTCTAAAAAATAAAATAAAAATACCACCGCTTCTTGATTTAATCTCTGTAAAACACGTCTGAAAATAAATCATTATGAAATTAAAATAAAGATAACAACACCTTTGGCGACATATTAATCAAAATTTCATTTAAACTTTAGAGATGAATTAAGTTCCTGATTAAAAAAAAAACATAATAATATAGAACAAAGAAACAACATAAATTAGGTTAAACAAGCACAGCTAAAAAATAGACCTAATTAAACAAATTTCGATTAATTATTAGTGCAATACTGATTGACGGAACTACTAAAGTAAGAACTGTTGAATGGTTTAAAAATGGCTTATGTACAGTCTTGGTCGATTTCAAGGATGGCCTTGCAACATTCTGGTCCTATCATGATTTGACGGTTAAAGAATGACCCTAAGACTTCGGCCAGGCAGGCTTCTCCGTCTCCTAGGTCTGGAAAACACCTCCTAGCTAACTCGTCATCACTACTATTACCGCTACCGGCAATACTTCCGCCGAAAATGGAAGGAAGCGAGAATGGAAGTGGAAGCGGGAATGGAAACGGGAACAAGGAGGATGCCGTTGTGGTTTGAGGCATAAGAGAAGATGAGAGGAGACTTAGAACGAGGATGATAGTAATTGGTGATCTCATCATGATGAAGAAGAAGAAGGAGCAAATGCTAATTACTAATTAACATATATGAGTGATTGATATTAAGTGGTTTTTGATGCTTTGATCTTGGTTAAGTCTTTAAATGTTCTATTAGGGTTTTGTTTATATAACAGAGAAAAATAATTAAAAATCTTAGATATATAGAGGAATTAGATCTTTTAGTTACACTAGAAACTAAAAAGATATGAAAAGATCTGTTAGTTAGGATTCTAGTGTTTCATTCGTTTGATTTGGACTAGCTTGCTTTAATTATTGAAGCGAAAGTTTTACAGGTGACAAGTTATTTACAGAAAACTAAAGCATATCGAATGTATACACATTTGTAAAAGTGTTTTTAAACCTAAACGATTTAATTGTCTTCCATTATGAAAACATTTTGGTTTATTAGTTAACCAATTTAAGATTACGATTGTCTACATATATATAGAGATGATACTGCGTTGAAGCAACATTAGCATAATCATTATAAGTTTATAACGGTATTAACGGAACCGTCGCGTCATTGAAGCCAAAGGTTTTCTTAATGTTAGTAGATTTAAACCGAAAGCACAAAATGATCAAGCAGTGATCGAGCGTTGATCCCACGCGTGTGTATGTTCATACTTCATATATATTACCATCATATCGTGTGATGAGATGAGGTTAACAACGGGAACTGGAAGTAATAAAGCAATTCAATAAGTTTTGCTTGCGTCCTTTGCTTCAACACTTTGAGCCGCTAAGATACTTGATTAATGTACATTGTTTTTTTCTTTCTTATTATTATATTTCACCATCTCCTCACGATGTATACAATGGTAGCTTCGTTGACTCTAGCGCATTAAAATAGTTTTCTTCAAATTTTACTAAATTTGAGTTATTGAGTTTATGCATTTTCTATCGTCCACAGTTTTTGCTCAAAAATATTTTTAGAAAAGTTTTTGCTCAAAAATATTTTTAGGAAAGTTTTTATATTGAATGTTATTCAATGCTTATATTCATATCCAAACAAATTTAGTTAATTTTTTCTACTATCCTTATAACCAAACACAATTAAAATATTTTCAATATCCATATATATAATGTTCCATAATTAATATAGATATTTAGAAGATTTATTTCAGATTCAAAAAATATTATTCTCCTATCTTCTTTTTGATTTTAAAATTTAAATGTAGTGAATCATCATATAATATATAAAATGAATAAAATGTGTATTTTTCCTGCATAGATTGTGATTTGAATTTTTTAAAACAAACATATATTACTCAATTAATATAAAAAGTGTTTGTTCAACATATATATAGTAAATTATAAAATTTTAAAAAGTTTATAATTTGTAACTGATATATCTAAACTTGATAAAAAGTTTAAAATTATAAATATTTAAACACATTAAATCTTCAAAATTACACAAACAAGTTATATCATATGACAGATTGACGGGTTATATGGCATTACAAGATTGAATTAATAATACTAAAAAATAAACTATCAGTAATATGATATTTCAATACGGGTTAAATCCCCATTTTAATGTTTTAACAACACCAATATAAAATATGTCGAATCAAATTGATTTAATTAAGATTGTAGTAAACAAAAAATATTGTGCGGTATACAACAGTTTATATATTAAATCACTAAAATTAACAAAAGAGTATATTAGCAAAATTAGAATTAAAATAGTATATTAACAAAAAAAAAATTTTTAAAAACTTACCCCGACGTGTACCGCAGGTCATAATCTAGTATATGTTTAAAAGTAAAACACTTTGTATAGACAAAGAGAAAAATATTAGAAAGTTTCTGAAAATATTGGGGTGGTATTGGATTCTAATTTATGAATTTTTTTGAAGAGTTCAACAAAATCATTAAAAGTGAATAAACGAAAAATTATTAAAGATTGATAGAGAGTTTTGTTGATTAGTTTTCTAAAATTTTGTAAAGTCCTACAAACAATTTATGTATTTTTGTGATATTTTTCATGATTTTATTTTGTAAAGAAAGTGTCTAAAATCATGAACCAATAACATAATAATTAAACTCATTAACAATCATAGATTTTTTTGTTTTAATTGAATAACACAAAACTTTTAATAACATTATAAAAGTCTGAATCTAATAACCCTGATTTGTTAAGATTTTAAATAATTTTTTACAAATCATAAACTAATAACACTAAACTTTAACAGAGTTTAACAAAATTTTGATCTAATAGCAATAGATTCTACATAACATTTAAAATCTTTAAAACTCTATTCAAATCTCAAACCAATAATCCCACTAAAACATCATGTATTTTAGGGCAACTCCCCACTAATATCGAAAATTCCACATATCAAGTTTTTATTTATTTTCATAAAATATGCAGTAAACAGAGAAACTAATTATGTGATAACTGATAGACTTAATTGTCTCTTTCTAATCATCACCTTTTAACGTGGAGTAAAATGAGAAACAATGCCCATATATACACAAAGTGTTAAAGACGCGGATTCAACTATCTCTTATTGTCAACCTCTCTATATTGTTGCAACGCTGTCCATCTTCACCATATTTTATAGAAACTTATATTTGTTATTTCTAATCATTAAATCTTTGCCCTTGTATTTTTATATATATAGTCGTTCCGTTTGTCTTCTTCGATCTTCTCAAAATCAGTTTTATCTCATCTTTCGATCACTCGATAGTAGTGATTAACAGTTTAACACTCAACAGTATGGGGAACTACGCTTCATGTGGTCTATACTATACGACACCATCGTCTCAGTCGTCATCTTCATTATCACCGTCGTCGGCTAAAGTGATTCTCCCGGACGGCGGAGTGCGTGATATACACGCGCCGACGAAAGTAGCGGAGATCATGATGGAAATGCCAAGCTATTTCCTCGTCGACGCCAAATCCTTGAGAATCGGCCGGAAATTCATACCACTCGCCGCAGACGATGACCTTGACCTAGGTGGCTGCCATGTGTACGCCGCTTTCCCGATGACGCGTGTCACTTCCGCAGCCAACGCATCCGACATGACTCGGCTCTACCTCGCCGGCAAGAAACGCGCCAAAAGCGTTGACAATAGGAGAGTGTCTCCGGAAGAGGAAGGTGTTCATCATCATGACGTAAGGCTGATCGGACGACCGAAGCTGAATCTTGAAGACATAGAAGAGTTCTCGGCCGCTGAGTTTATTCATCGGATCTCTGTTTCCAAATCTAAGAAACCACAGCTAGAGACAATAATAGAAGATCACGTGTCCTAATATAACCAATTTTTAATACTATGTTTTTTTCTCATTTTCTCTTCACCAACCAAGGTGCCTAGTCATTAGTAGTAACTTAACGTGTGTTTTTCATTTGTGATAACTTTTTTTTTCCGTTTACGCAAATGTGAATATGTTTTTGTGTTAACCTGCAGATTAATGTGTGTTAATATAAGGGGGATTTTCAAAAATACCCCTTTTCCTATGAACAAAAATTCAAAACAACAAATGTTTTACTTTATGATCAAGTAGCAAATCTTTTAGAGATGGGGTGTGTTTGGAGTATAAGTATATGATCGAGTTGCAAACTAGCCAGCCGTTTATAAGGAAACTGGAGATTAATCACACCCGTCTCTTACAAAGTTCGATGATGATTGATTGGGAAATTGAACGTGATTTTAGACTTGCATTAAAAGTACTTTAATTTGGGCTTGAAACCAGGTTTTGACCATATATTTGGGAAACCCTAATTTGACCTTGTTAACGGCGCTAAAAATACTCTGTTACTCTCTCTATTTATGAATACTACTATATATATTTTTTTTTCTAAAGATATAAATATCATTAAAGATGAATTAGATGTTTTACAAAGAGAAAGAAAACCTAACATAGAGCCGCCCAGGCAAAAAATAAAATAAACAAGGCTACAATATAACTAAGAAAGAAATGGAGTGTCAACGAATCCAAAGGAGAAGAAACTCTTGCCAACGCTTTCTACGTCTTCTTGAGGCGATAATATTCCGAAGCTCACGATCAACCAATTTGAAGACAACCTGAGGAGAAGCCGAAGGGAGTTATGGAGGACTATATTATATCTTGTTCTTCTTCATGCGGTCTATATGTTGCTATCTCTAGTCTCCTGTCGATTACATCTAAGAATTCTCATCTCCCACCAGAACAGAGGATTTCAGTAGAATAGCTACTTGAGTAGTATCGACTACTTAAGATGCCTTCTACGGACGATGAAACTGTGAAGACCAATGTCCAATCCCAATAGGCCTTTTTGCAAAGCCATGTCGTTTTGGACATTGGTCTTCACAGAAACCGCCGCGTTGTAGTTTTGAACAGAGTTACAGAGAGATTCTTATTTATGACTTATGCCTCAATATCTTGGCGATTTTTTGGGTTGTTTCACTTGAGAAAGGATAAGACTTACGTCAGAAAACATGAACCGGATCGCCAATTCTTACTTGGAAACATTGAAGACTGCAGATACAGAGAACATGATGATGACAAACCAAAAGGAGTGTCTTGTACGTATTACACCACATCCTTTTGGTCTTGCACAAACGTATTGGCTTTCAAAATTTTATGTATAAGCACCAGCTTCTGATGCCTTCACTAGCTCTTTCGTTTCATTACGCAACTCCTCCGGTTCAGAGAATAAGATGAAAAAGTTCGGTTTATTTAACCAGAGGTTATAAGAATTGAGACGCAAATTAACGTGTGTTGCATTAATAAGATCTTCAAATTTAATAAAAAATTCGTTATAACAAACATATGCGTGACTGTGTTTAAAATTTCGGACTAATATATATATTCTCATGGTACGCACGTCCTAGGAACTTCTTTTGTGATTACTTTTTCTTTAATTCTCTTTGCACGTATCACGTATGTGTATATACGGACAATAACAATGATCAAGATCACAAGTATGGTTGTTAGAATCAAAATTCATAGGAGAACATGGCAAGATCGCTCAAGAAATCAGTCAAGTTGAGCCTAAGACATGTCCGGATCCGTTCTTCAACCATCAGGTTTAAACCGGAGTCTAGTTCCATAGAAAGAGATCAGAGAATCGAGTTTCTCGGAGGAGACAAGGGCATCGGAGAAGAGGAAAACGATGAGGGTAGCAGCAGCGAGTATGAAGAGTTTGAAGAAGAGGAAGAAGGAGAAGCAGGGGAAGCAGAGGAACAAGATGATGGGAAGAGTGTTGTGAGGGGTGGCGAAAGTGAAGGCGAAGAGACGGAAGCAGCGGTGGAAACGGCAGAGGCAGAGGCGGAGATCACTGAGGCCGGGAATAGAGTGATGGTGGTGGTGGATAAAGTGATTGCATCAACTGGAGCTCTTGAATGGGCTTTGAAGCATACATTACAATCACAAGACTATCTCTTTCTCTTATATTTCTCCAAACCCTTTAAAAAAGGTCATTTCTCTAATCTTACATCTCAATTAGCAATTTTGGCTTGACTTTTTGAGATTGAAATTCTAATAGGATTTCAATTTGCTATTAGGCAAAAGGAAGAACCGGAAACAGGAAGTAAAGACTGATGAACTCGTCCATACTTTAAAGAAACTCTGCCAAACAAAGCGACCCGGGGTGAGTCCAAATCCTAACAAAAAAGCGTTTGTTGCGTTTCAAAACTGCTAAAATGTGATAGAATTTATCATGTCTATATAATAAAACAGATGGAAGTTGAGATAAGAAGGCTAGAAGGTAAAGAGAAGGAGAAAGGAGAGAAGATAGTGGAAGAAGCTAAAGAACAACAAGTGAGTCTCTTAGTGGTCGGAGAAGAGAAGAAACCACCGGTTTGGAGATTGTTGAAGAGATGGGGATGGAAGAAACGGCGAGGCCAAGCAGGAGTTCTCAAGTATTGCCTAGAGAAGGCTTCATGTATGACCATTGCGGTTAAACCAAAGAACCGTAAGCTTGGTGGTTACTTGATCACAACCAAACGTCACAAGAACTTTTGGCTCTTAGCTTGAATTTATTTTGGCTTTTTTTATCTGTCTTTGCATATTGTTTTGAATTTTTTTGTAGAGATTGATTTTAGTTTAGTTTTGTTATTGTTTGATTAAGACATGCGGCTATTAATGACAATTCTTTGAAATAAGAGCAAGACTGAGAGCCTAATGAGGCAGAAAGAGTATTCAGACACGTGATACTTGATTCCAAGCACACCATTTGAACTAAGATAGAACATAACACAAACTGAACTAGATAAATTTTTAATGATGAAAGAAACAACAAGCACAATTCTAATTAAGCACATGGAGCTAGCTAGATAGAATTGTGTCACACATATAACCCGCCAGTGTTTTATTATCCTAGTCATACAACATCAGATTTCAGGACATGATATGCAACCCACTAAAGGCAAAAAATTACTTGTGCATCACGATGGGCTGTATCCAGGAATTCGAAATCTTACCGTCATGAGGGAGTCTTGAGAAGGTCTGGTCGGCAATGTCGTAGAGAAAAAGCTGATTCCATTCAATGAAGTAGATGGAGTTGGGCTTAAGTCCGGGATACATGCTTGCAGGGACACAGAAAGGCTCGTTCTTTCCTAAGAAGATCCAGAGATCTCTCCTCCCTTGTGGTTGGATCATGCATATACAACATAAACCACCTTGTCCCGGTTTTCACCTCCAGACGATCCAAGCCTCGCGTCTCCCAATGGAAGACGGGTTTCCCCTTACAGGTTAGCAAAGCATAATAGACAATGATGAATACATCGCCAGAGGGTGACTGACTCCACCAAGTATTTGGTCCGAGTGCACCTTCTCAGAAGCTCGAATTCATACTCTCCCATCTTTGGATGCTTTAAGGGTCTGCGTTGACGGAAATAAGTTAGGAAGGGGAAGCTAGGTTCGGCCATTTCCCTACCGTCCTTGCGGAAGAATGTATCAGTGGGAGGCGTGAGATAAAAGGTGGAATCTTTATTGGAGTAGAAAACGAATGAGCCCTTGGATCGGGTGGAAATAGACAGCGCGTGGCGCCATCGGAAGTCACCGATTCTAAAGCAGGAGACACTGTTTGCCCAGAACTTGACGGCCACGATACATTATTCGTCAAGGTTGTCAGGGGAAGAGGAGATAGAGACGCTACAAACCTGAGCAGCCGCCCTGGATTTTGAAATGTCAGGAGCATAGATGTAAGGAGTAACAAGCCTCGGGAGGGATATGACTTTGTGAGTGGATCTGGGGGCTGAGGGGTTGAACATGTTGGTGAGATGTACGGTTAGATCATCGTTGGTTCATTCTGATCATCCAGCCACGAGAAGATCCGATGTTGCGTGAAAGGTAGATGCTTTCAGGGATCCTCTGGTCTGCCATCGTCACTCGTTTCTGATTCATTGGGTCGTACAAGTTGATATTGGCTATTTTGTCTCCTCTGGTAGCGCGGGGATGGGCGGGAGAGTCTTTGATACAATCAAATGGGAGTAGCATATATGGAGATGGTGATAAAGATGGTGACGTCGTTTCCGTCATCAACAAGCGAACTCCTCTTCGTATCTGACATCGACAAATCACAAATTCATCAGCACCAAACTGTTTTTGCTCATCTGTTGTGTTTTACTCGCAGAATCGATGTTCAGAATACTTTTCATTGTTCACCACTTGTACTTCACGTTTTATCTTATAGTATCTTAGAATATCACATTGATCCAGAGACCTAGGTCTTGATGCTAAGAGTTAAGACATAACTGAAACCATGTATAGATAGATACAATGATGTATCTTATTATCCTAGTCATACTACAGCTAGCAAATCCAGGAGGAGGACTAACACTTGATGTGAACTTTTTAGCACTGAGATTACTTGTGAAGGATTGGGGGAAGCCAAAAAGGTGTAATCAGATGCTCTTGATGAGGGAGTAGATCAATGTTGTGGGTGGCAATATCATACACAGCAACCTGAGTCTTCTCGTTGAAGTAGATGGAGTTAGGCTTAAGTCCAGGGTACATACTGGCGGGGATACAGAAAGGCTCGTTCTTACCAAAGAAAATGCAGAGATCTCCAATGTCTCCCACGTAAGACACGGTTCCTTTGCTCAAGTCGTGCTTGTACAGCTCAAACCGCTTGGTCTCTACCGCATAAACATCAGATTCCTCCCTGCAGAACAAGATGCCATCCTTCACTGTTTCCATGTGACGCAGGATGGTAAAAATCTCGCCGGAGGGTGTCTCCACCAAGAATCTGCTGTCGTCGCACCTTAGCAGCAGCTTATACTCGGAATCCGACATCTTCCACGGTCGCTCAAAAGGTCCGAGTTGCAGGACATAAGCAACAAGAGGGAAACCGTTAGGTTCCAAGTTTCCGGAGTCATGTCCGAATAAAGTCCACGGCGTGATGTAGAATATCGAAGCTGTGTTGGAGTAAATGAGGGAGGAAGCCTTGAAATCCACGGGAAGAGAGTTAATGTGTGACCATGACCAGGAGGAGTCATCACGTCGTCTACAAAAGGAGATACAGGTTCCCCAAAACTTATTGGCCACAATGCAGTCTTCTTGGTCAGGGGAAGATGAGAGAGATACGTTACGAACAAGCTCAGTCAAAGGCGTGGACTCCGAGGGGTCGAGAGAATAAGGCAAAGGAAGAAGGGGAGGCAGAGAGATGACCTTGCGAGAGGACTTAGGAACTGAGGGATGAAACATGTTGGTAACATGTACGGATAGATCTTCGTTGTTCATTCGGAGCATCCAGCCACGTGAAGATCCGATGTTTCGAGAAAGGTGGATGCTTCCGGGGATCCTCTGCTCCTCTTCCATGGTCACTCGCCTCTTCTTCACCAAATCGTAGAAATTGAAATTCACGGCTCTCTCTGTCTCTGTCTCTGCACTGCCGGCGGCGGCGTGAGAGTCTCCGTCTCCGACAACATCATCCATGTGAAGCAACAGATAGATCAAAGAAGCAACAGATGGATCAAAAACACACAGAGACGACGAGAAGTAGGTCAAAGAAGCCTACCTGCGATATTCCAAAACCAGCTACTTGCCAACATCATTATTGATTATTCCCCCCCCAGAATCCTTCGCACGCACGTCTTTCTCTGGCCGCAATTTAGGTTTCTTTCTCAAATCCTCTGTTTTTTATTCCTTACATATAAAACAGAGCATTTATCAAGTATTGCCTAGAACTGTAATTAAGCTTGGTGGTTACTTGATCACAACCAAACGTCACAAGAATTATTTCTAATCAAGAATAATACAGTACAGGAGTTCTGTGGGAGAATAGAATTAACCAAAAAATAATAATGACGATAATTATTATTAATAGCCAATAGAGAGAGTCAAAGCTCTAATTCAGTTCCACAAGAGAAAGAAATCTAGGAGGCAGGAAGAGACTCTGTAAGTGAATTCAAGACTTGTTTGTAAGCCAATTTCTTGGCCATTTTCTTATCAGAGGCCTCTGCTGTGTGAGCAAAACTCATTTCCTTAGCTTTCACCTCAACCGTGAAATAAGCTTCACCATTTTTGAAACCTTTCGCTTTGCTCAACTCAAACTGCGCTTTCTGGCATAATTCTGTCAACTCTCTCACAGGATGCAACTTGACAGTCTCTGGAGTTATCATACAACCTAAGAGCGGTTTAATGCTCGCAAACACTACACCCTTGTTGTAACCTGAGTCTACAAATATCGCGCCTGCTAAAGATTCTATCACATCTCCAAGAACCTGACAATGGCAAAGACAGTGAGACAAAAAAAAAGAAAAAAAAGGTAGAAGTTAAGGTACTTGTTTTCAAAATGTGTTACCTTAGGGAAAGATACATCGGATTCCCATCCAAAAGTGGATTGCAAAGACGACCGTTCAAACTCACTGACTGTTCTAGAGATGTGCTTGTGGAGATCATGAGACGCATGCAGGATGTGTTTGTCCAGGTTTGCTTTCACTGCCACTTGAGCATAGCATTCATTGTTAACAGAAGCTGATCGCATGTCGGTTAGCAGTCCAGGAGTCATACAAGGATATTTGTCGTAAAGATGTTTTGTTATGAGATAATCCAATACCGAGTCACCGAGGAACTCCAACCGCTGCAGTAGAGTCAAATTAGTATTATTCAAAACGCCAAAAGAAAATAAAGCAAATTAGTATCGAGAAGCCATCGGACCTGATAGCATCTTGGAATTTCAGGAATCATGTATGAACCATGAGTCAATGCTTCAACTAGAAGAGACTTGTCCTCAAATTTGTATTTCAACAACGACTCCATATAATCTACATTCACAAGCTTCTCTGCTTGTATCAGGGACTCTCGCTCGATCTTCGTAGTTGTGAAATCGATCTTTATACCCACCCAATTCATGAACAACAAAGCTGCAAGTTCACCTCCCTCGCTGAGATATGCACCAATTAGTGATTCTACAACATCAGCCACACTCTTTCGTTTCAAATTCCTCCTACTAGTAACGTATATGTTTCTAGACTCAGGTAGGGTATCATTAACAAGAGTATACGCTTCAGACGATTGACCGGGAACCATCCAACATTTAGGTTCAAAACACTCATTGCGGATAAATCCCTGTATTCAAAAAAGATAATTTCACATTTTAACACTAACCACACATGCAATAATTTGATAGTCAACCTGCTGAAAACTAAACATTTCTATAGAGCCTCAATGCACTGGGTACTTCATTCCAGCAGTTCGAGAGTTGTTAAGACTGAAGAATGTTTACCTGAAGTTTCTGCTCACAACCAAGTTTGCAGAGCATAACATTTGAAATCATTCCATCTTTCTTCGTGCTAAGAAGACCCTCATGGTGAGTACGACAGTGTTGGAATAGTTGCTGACAAACAGCATATTTCAGAAAAGAGTCGCCAAGAGTTTCTAGTGATTCAAGGTGAAACTGATCTTGGCACTTTTTTGTCGTTATAGCTTCCAGAACCTGTACTCACAAGTAAACCAAAAGCATTCGATGAAAAAAAAAAAAATGAAAAACCATACAATATGTGTATCAGCTTGGAAGCCCCAAGTTCTACCTTGATTGTTGGAATATTGACTTCCGGGATGCTCTTCTTCAGGTTGTATGCTATAAGCAAAGATTCAATGCGTTGCATAACAGAAGGGATGAAAGTATATGAATAGATAATATCAACTGATATTGGGGACAAAATAATATGACACAGTTCAGGAGGTAGTTCAACAAACTCCCTGTCATGCTCTGCAGTAAAAAGAATATATCACATATGAATCTAACAAGACATGATAAGGAACTCAATCACATCCTGTGGTTAAAGATTATACCTTTCTCCTTTTTCTTCTTGGTCATGTGGAGATAATTATGCAGCGTGAATATGTGTCTTCCATTCAGAAGGGGTTCATCCACAAAATTTAAATTAATCCCATGCCTGCAACAAGATTATAGAATTCAGCATCCAAAAACAGAATAAAAGGAGCAACAAATATATCAATAGTGAGAACATATTGGATTGTATAAACATTCTGTGTATACATATATGTACCGTTTCTCATAGTACTCAATATAAGTCTTATCGCCAGTCTCTCTCTTCGTCAATAACGATTTCGCGTTTAGATTGTTAAGAATGCCATTCGTGCAGTAGACATATCCGTTATGTGGTGTGTAAACCAATGCATTTTGTACGACACAAGTACAAAACAAGCCGTCTTTTGTATGTAGCAATCGAGAAGCACCGTTGGTCGAACAATTTAAGTGTTTTTCCAAAGCTTTATGACAAGTTAGATTCACGGATCTGATCACTGCCCAATCAATAAGAGATGTTTCATGAGAATAAGTGGATGGAACTAGTAGATAATCAAGTGCTACCCCATCTCTGAGATGCAATCCATCCAAAGCCTCCATCAAATTTTCCACACTCTGATCTAAAAGAACTCGGAAAAGAGTTATCTGAAATCTTCTACACACAAGGACCTGAACAGAAGAAAATACAGAGACGGCTCAAATTTGGACTACGAGAAATGATTCCTACGAGTTTGAATGAGATAAATACCTCCTCTTGTGTAAGGTGAAACGCTCCCACATAACTCAATGTCACGGCTATTGTACCCTTGTGATCTTCCAACCGGAAGCCTGTGTTCCCAATGTCATCTTCAAGTTCAACTCTAGTGCCCAGCAAAACATCGTTTAGATGAAATTTTCTTGGAGAGTTTGGCGCCATTCTTATTAAGTAGAAGTGGTATGTTGTCTGCGGCTGTGCTGAAAACTGGGAGACTAGCTCTGGGGGGAAGTAACATGGCTGTTCTGTGTTATAGTGGATTTTCTCTGCAAACTCAACCCTCATTAAACGAGAGATTTATTATACATCCCAAATTTACATATGTGCAGAAGATTTTACCGAGTTTTTGTGCGACAGTTTCCGCCACAACCATGTCCGGCACAAGATGATCACTTAAAGCTCCGACTTCGTGCAGTTGAATGCAAGCTTCTAGACAGACAATATGTTTTAACACTTTACTATTCGCTTGAGCTTTAACTTCTTTTACTGGGCAGCTCTTAGGAAGGTAAAGGGTGCAAATCCCCAGATCCTTGTTTATATCGAATCTAGGAGCTGGTTTGAAGTACCTTTTCAAGAAGAGAAACAAAGATCAGAAAGGAATTATAAAGACGCAAAGTTTTAAATAAAGGAAAAATATCTGATGAAGCTGGTATTGGACTAACTCATCTGATGGGAGCCTTGAGCAGTAATGATATATTAAGCTGACACTTGAGCTAAGAGTTACAGTTGCGCCAGTACTTTCGACGCGGAAGAATAGTTCGTCTGAATCATCTGGAAGAGGTGGACAGGGAACAAGAGAATGATGCAAAGACTCCTCACGCATTCTTTTCCCACCAGAAATATATTTCTTTAACCGAGATTGTGTTAACAGATCTCCGCTGCAAGTGGCAATGAGTGAGAAAAATATTAGATTCTGTTAAGCATGGGGCTGTAAACTCTATGAAGACCAGCCATATATGTAACATACCTTTCCACCATCATCAAATAATCTGAATTTTGCATCCTAGCACGCCCACGAGATTGTATGAAACTGCAAATGTTGGATACAGGGTCAAATCTGATAACAAGATTGCAACTTTGAACATCTAGACCCTCCTCTAGAATAGATGTTGCTACAATGATGTTTACCTACAAATAAGAACAGGTTACTCAGAACTAAAGATAACAGTAAGCAGATAATTACAACAGTTCAGAGGAACTCGACCATACCAAGCCTTTCCGGAAATCTTCCACAATTTCATTTTGCTTCTTCCGAGTTTGATTTTGTAGACCAGAGTTATTTCCTGCAACGTACTTGGTTTTCCAGTTATTACAATTTGGAAGAATCTCAGCCAAAAGGGATTCCAGTACAATGGCTGTTATCACCCTATCCACAAATATAATGCACCGTATGTTCTCCAAGGAGCTGTATCAATAAAAATTGAGAGAAACAGAATTGGAAAAATACAAAGGTTTGAAAAAAGCATTGTAGTATACAGTACTCCAATATGAGTTGATTTAAGCAATGTCAAACATTCAAGGTTTTTTCATTTCAGATCGTCATCTCAAACTCCAGTACAATAAGCAGAAACAAAACTGTGCATGCGATCCAAACCTGTAACCAAGAAGAGTCTCAACGAGGCAGACTGTTTTGGATGTTAGGAGACCTACCTCCACATTTCCTTTTATGTTCGAAACAACACTCCAATCACGACCTATTTACACATGAAATGAACCAAAGAGGTGAGAAAAATAAAGAAATGAATGAATCTTCAATCATAACATATTAACATGTCAGGAAACAAAAAACTACCATGAGGTATGTCAGCCAAAAACGCCTGTGAAGCATCAGAACAGAATTTTTTAACCAAGGTCAGGCTAAACATGTTTAGTTCGCCCCACAAGAAAAAGTCATTCTGACTGGCTGACAATGACTGAGCAGCCTGTTGTAAAAATCACAAATATTACCATACTCCTTACTTTCTTATGTAATCTAAAACCTTAAAGCAGCACCACGAAAAAATATACCTTCTGCGCCAGCAAAATTCCGAGATCATCCAAACAATATGTTAGAGTTGACTCGATCTTCGACAGTCTCTTCTTTATAGAATCAACAGTATGGGATTTGAGATCCAAGGTTGCAAGGGATAAGCAATGCTGAAAATAAGTCTACCATCAGTTAACAATTTCATAATTAAGTATGATAGAAGAATGACCATAAATATGAGCTACATTCTAAAAGACTAAAAAAAGATTCATTCTATGATTTTGTGATTCAAAACCCAAAAAAAATTTATCATACAAACTTTAATCCTTAGTTCACGTACCTTCATTGTTAGTTTTTTTAGCTTCTCTACCAAGCTTGCTCGTTTGTTATTTGATATTTCGATGTGCTGGTAGAACTTGAACCTTGGTGTAGAAAAGGGGACAAACCCAGCCAGCACAGCCTCATTCTCACAGGTATAGACCTTTATTAATCAAACAAATTTATTACTATGATGGAGTAAGCAAGATAAAACCAGCCTATAATATTATTTCCTTTTCAAAATGAAAATATGGTTCAGTTTTATAATATTGAGACAGGGCAGCACTTGAGAATCAACACTCTTGCTGCAGTTTAAAATGGCAACTACGAAATATGATGCTTCTGCATCAGATACCAATGATGTATGTTCACTGTAGGATCGAAAAATAAACGGACAACAAATATTTGCAATGACTCTGTAGTCAGTATACCAAACAAAAATATCAATCTTAAGTAAGAGTTTCTAATTCTAACGGCACCTTTGATAGGTTAGAAGAAAAAAAGAATTCATTATCTGTAACTCAAAAGCATATATAACAGGAGAGACAATACCAAAATTTCAAGATAAAGAAAAGAAGCAACCTTTGAATTCATTAGAGTTTCGAGTTCATGAATCTTCTTCCAGTAGCTATCCAGATTTTCACCTTAGTTGAGAGGAAAGAAAAAAAGACAAAGAAGAAAACCAAAACCAAACTTGAAAAGACAAATAGAAAACGCAAAAATATAATGTATAAATCCAATCAAGAAAGAATGTTAAATGCATATATACCCTTTGTTTTCACAAGGGATGCAGTCATCCCAAATATCCGTGGAAGATCAGAAGTTCCAGAATTCAACTCCTTGTGATAAAACTCCTGCATAAAAAAGGAGCCATTTTGTCAAAAGGAGCAAAGTTACATTGCAAAACTAGAAATTTCCTATGTTTCAATGAGATTTCATTCAGGTCTGAGTTCTCCAGCTAGGAGTATTTTTTTTTCGTGCTCACCCTCATGATACAAGCATAGGGGTGCTTTCCCCGAGCATGATGACACTCATCAACTATTAGAACCTTGATCATGCTGAAGTTCAGAAAACTATGCCTCAAAGCACCGAGCAGAATGGCAGGGGTCATCACCAGAACCTGCACTTGTGAAACCAAGGGAGAAAAAAATAAAAAGAGTGAACACTTGAAACTCCAAACGGTTTGAAAATGTGGGCCTACATGGATGTGCAACCAGAGCAAACATGAAACCTAAGTAGTGCCTTTCAGCAGAAAAAAACTAAATGAGAATATGAGTGGTCAAAATAAGGAAAGGAGACCTCATATTTGTCGACTTGTTGTTTCCAAGTTGAAGAATCCCAAAAGTCAACCCCCATGTCTCCCCAATACGTACCCACTTGTAGATCAGTATGCATCTTCAGTGCTTCTGCTTGCTGCGTATAACACACAAGCACAAAGTCAAAAAAATTTGTACATTATTCTTTTATATCTATCTCAGCCTCACACCAATAATGGAGAAAGTGACAGTAATGTTTCTAAATTTGGAAAAAAGCAGCAATCTTTAATACATAAATTGTAGAACAAAAGGACAAGTACTAATGCATATCACATTCTATGTGTACACTATAGGAGTTAAAGAAACCTGAGTGACAAGAACAACTTGAGGAACCAAGAAGACAGAGAAAGAGGGTGAAGGCTTGCGAAAAAGGTAGGCATAGTTACGAAGAAGCATAATGGCAATAAGGGTCTTGCCAGAACCAGTCTCCAAGAAGACAATAGTGTTCTGATTGATAGCTTTATCAAGAGCCTCAACCTGATAACTGGGTAATATAAAAAAAACATCAAATATTAGATAAAGCCAGATCAATGGCTTCTCTGAGGATAGCAAAAACAGAGAGTTGAATACATAAGGAAAAAAGAAAAAACCTTCTTGCAAATTGGAGAGGAGAGGCAGAGACGACTTGATCAACGGTCTCAGTTTCCATCACATCAGCATCCATTGTCATCTGTAACATAGACTGAGACTGATAAAATGTAGACAGAATTTGCAAAATAAAACCTAATTTAGAAACAAATATCACTAGTTGAGTACGAAGGAGCAATAACGCAAAAGAAGAAAACCTCGAATGGGATAAATAAAGCAGCGATTTTTCTGCCAAAAAAAAAAAAAAAAAGTAGTCTTCAGGTACAGACAGTGGCGGAGAGGAAGCTTACTGAAGAAGAAGAAGAAAAGGTATTACGGAGACGAATGAATTGATCAAAGCGATTGCGACTTAAATATAAATTTTGATTAATTAAAAAAAAAAACTTAACTCCACTGAATGATGTTTCCGAAAATTAAAAACTTGAAAATTGTTTCAGAAAGAAGAATTTAATTTTAAGTATTTATTTGGGTGTTTGACTGTTACGGCGACATATGATTTTGATGTGAGTTCACAGTAACACACCACGCTTTTGCTGACGTCATTCCTTATTTTATTCTAGTGAGTATTTTTTACCGGCGGATAGAGAGCTAAACCGCTTTTTTACTTTTGGTCCAGCTGTTAAAAATAATAAAAAAAAAAAAAAAGCAAAAGGATACAGAATAATTATTTGTAAAAAGTAGATATGTTTTTTTTTTTTTTCGTGGAAATCCTTTATCCCAATAGTTGGCTTACAGTTTATTAATGTTTCTACATCAGGAGATCTGGAGTTCGAGCCCCAGATATTACGATTTATTAATTGTATAAATTAATGGAGATAAATTTACAGACGATTTCCAGCGATGCGCAATTATCACCGTTCGCCGTGATTCTACATACACATGAAGGTGAACATAGAGAAGGATGTGACCATCAAGAACATGAAGCACAAGAGAGCAAGAGTGTTTGTAGTGAATCTAATAGGGTCAGAAGAAATTGCCCATGATAGAATCATATGTAATTGTTTCCATAATTTGCTATCAATAATAAATTCAGATGATAAAAAAAATATATGTTTTTTTTTTACAGAATTGGTGGTTAAGGAATATTACTTTGCTAAAGACATCTCTAATTTAGTCCAATGGTAGTTGTTGGTTGAGCCACTTATAATGGAATCTGATTCTCAAATTCGGTTTTTCCCAATTGTACTCTATAATAATGTCTCAACTCTATCAAACAACACATTACAAATATGCAACAAAATCCCTAAAGAGAAAGAGTAAGTGACGCGACATAAATATAGTTGTTAGTGTAGTATTATCAATAAAGTTCTCTAGTCTAGTTGTTCATTAGCTTGTTGTTGTCTTCATTGGTGATGGACCCAACTTCCCTAGCAAAAGCTTTCAAATTGGTGTAAAAAATCTTTTTTTTTTTCAATAAAAGAAATCAGCTCAAACAAGCCAATTTGTAGGAAAGTTATTTACAAATCAAATAGGATGCGGATTTGAAATCTTTGTTTAGAAGACATATTTCACTAAATATATTTAGAGATGTAATAGATTATTAGATTGATAAGTACGAAACTTATTGATCGATCCTTTCAAATACTTTTTGCTCGTAGATAATTCAACACATAATATAATATGGACAACCTAAGAGAATATTATGGAAAATATATCTTCTAAACAAATATGTCTTCTTATTAACTGCTTTGAAAAAAGAATCAAACTTGTTCAAACATAGTCCGAAATTATCATAATTATTGACAGAATTGCTCAACCACTTAGAGATAGCCCCCACTTTCTTCAAGATGTGGAGGCTAAACACGTGATTGATGAAAAGTGTCAGTTAACACTCTATTTGCTTACACATACAATAGAACCTCTTTAAATTAATACTCGCTCTAAATTAATAAATTTTTCCAACCTCGAATTGGACCGATGTAAAAAATGATACAATTCGATAAAATAATAAGATAATATTTTTTTTTAAATCATATGTAAAAATATGGTCTCATCAATATCATAAATTAATAATGATATAAACGAGATATATATATATATATATATATATATATATATTTCTCTAAGGCAATTTAGTGAAATATGGCTATATTGTTTATTTCTATTCTTAAATTTGCATTATTGTTGGAGTTCATCTATAATCTTTCTTATTGCATCAAAAACATTTGGTGTTGTTTTCTCAAATTTCATCCAAAAATTATGGAGCGTCCTATATTTCATCATGAGAGATATTAACAACAATTTATTTTAAACTCTGAACTTCTAAACATTTATCGTTTTCATCTCGATAATCTAGTAAACTATTGTCATCAATCATATTACTATAGCCAAAATTATAAATTAAAAAAAATAATTCTATAAAAATGTGAATTATGACAAAGTATCTTATTTTTAATAGAAAATATTCAAAAACTATGAAAATGAAAAAGTATATTTATAAATTAATTAATTTATTTTATTAATTTAATTAAAATTTTTATAAATTAATAAATATCTTGGTTCCGACTTTATTAATTTATAGAGGTTTTATTGTATTCCACAAGTGCATTGTATTATTTAACCGCCTCTTTGTTTGTTTCAGGTGTGGGCTGGTGTGATTTCAAAGGGCTTTGAAAATGTATATGATTTCAAGATTGGTTCCAGGTAATGCATATTGTTTTTCAACGTTTAGTGTTGTTTTTTCTTTCCCACAACTTACTGCTCTATTTTGTTTGAAGGATGCTCTCGGGAAAACCTAGGAAGGAATTATTCGCAAAGTACCATCTGGCTCTCTACTCTCTAGTGTTCTTTCCTAGTTATCATTTGATGGATTTACTTTGCACCCGCTAGAAGAAAACTTCACAATGGAGCGATCTCAACTTGGATAACAATATTTCTACGGTTAGTAACATATATACTTTATAATATACCAAGTACTGCAAATAGTCTAGGAGTTTCTTTTTATCTCAACTACTGCTCTTTGGTTCCGAGTCTTGTTCCTCTTCCTGAATAAGACGCAAAAATAGACTCTGTGTCCCTTGTTCTCGCATGAGACTTTATGCAGTATGTTCCTTCTGCTTTGTCTTGGTCTTTTCTGACTGTGTGTGTCTTGTTCTCGCATGACAGAATTCATGTATGTTCTTTCTTAACCTTTTGTCATGGTCTTTCTATTTTTATTCTTGTGTTAGCTTATGCTGTGTGATGAAACATGTGCACTTCTCTATTCATATGTTAAATGTTTCAACTATAATTTTTTTACAATATAGTCTCGTTGCATTACAAAGCAGTTGATGTAATGTGTGTGTATGTATGCGGTTTCTTTTGGATTCATATCATGACTGAACCGGACTCGTTATCATAATCTCACACACACACATACATTCATTTTTGGGTTCAGCAAAACCAAATTACTGATGGAATCTTAGTGGACCAAAAAAGACTGATATGAAGTAAATCAAATATTATTCCAAAGCAAAATCCGATATGATTCATGATACATAGTGCTAGAAGAAAACACATTGCACTTGCAGCTTGTTAAAAATACTCTTCCTATCTGATGGATACTCGTAAACTTTGATAGATAGTGCTAGAAGAAAACACTTTGCTAAAGACATATTTAATTAGTCCAATGGTAGTTGTTGAGCCACTTATAATGGAATCTGATTCTCAAATTCGGGTTTTCCCAATTGTACTCTATAATAATGTCCCAACTCTATCAAACAACACATTACAAAAATGCAACAAAATCCCTAAAAATCAAATCACTCTCATAACTCACCATTAGTTCCACAGAGCGTTCTTTTCAAATCTCATGGAACTTGATGTGTTTTCCAGATAACATAGAGTAGCAACAAAGGAACTACAAGGCTGTAACCTGGATAATGAACCACATTCATCTCATATGCTCTAGCTATAGCCCAGCAATTCTGTTATGTCAAAAAAACAATTACTTTCATTAGTGATTGCAGATATAATAAAACAACAAAACGGATGACAATTGCAAAGCAGAAAACAAACTATAGACGTAGTAGTACCTTGAAATGTTTCCAATATAGAGCCAACGAAGCCACCAAGAGCGATTTTCGAAACAGTCTTCTGTTAGAGAATAGCAGCGACCGGCGTTGTGATCTCTTCTTCCTTCCCCAGTCATGGACATGGTCATCCTCTTTCTTGCCAGAGACGGTTCGAATGTGATCTTTGTACATTTCTCTCTCGGCAACCAGACAACACACAACCACGACACTGGGGATAACAACAAATATCACATGTGGTATCACCAGAACCATTACATCGGGTTGTCCAATGTATTCATGTTTCTTATCTGCGCCTGAGCTACTGACCACCCATCCCATAATAGTCATGTATGTTCTGTTCCCCGAATCAGTAAACACTTCACCAGAGAACCAAGGAAAGAATATGAGATACAACAGGTATGCCGTGTAACCGAACCATACCACAGGCATTCTGCAGAGGTCTTGGAGAATCCACAGTACAAGTGTAATTGGTCCCTTCTTCGCAATGAACTTCTTGAGAGTGTACTGCTTCTTGAAAACTATGATCATGCATTTGGGGACAAGAAATACGAGTAACAGCATATATAAAGCAGACCAAAGAATCGGGTAATATAATGCCGCATATTGGCATCCCATGACACGAAACTCATTCCATGTCCATGAGACTTTAGAGCTTAGACCATTGATAGAAAATGGTCGCATTTCTGATAAAGTTAATCTGCCTCTGATATCAGTGACTTCTATCTGCAGCCAAAATCTATCAGGTAAGGGATCTTCAAAGGCCCTATAATTCCATGGAACTGAAAAGAATGTTGCCCCGGAAGAAGTGTCACCTCCTTGTTTTCTCATTGGAGCTTCCATGACCAGATTGTCAAATCCAGGGCTCGAGTCATAAACTCTAGCTACAACTTCCACAACGAGGGAATGAGAAAACACAATGGCTCTTATTGTGTCATAGGATGATGAGATCATATGTTGGCATTCATATTTGTGACGTGCAAAGGATGTTGACATAAAACGTGAATCCAACGGAAAGGTCGGTAATATGATAGTCTTCTGAGATCTTGACTTGAAGTCAAGATCAACGTATGAAACATGGCCCCTATCAATGGCCATGATCCGCATTGCCCTGCTTTTTCTCCAGTCACCCATCTCCCATTCCCAGAAGTCTGCAGCTGGCAAGGCTCCAAATGAGCAGTTGGAAGTACTTTCAGCACTACTCTGCCTCATATTCAGCTGAAACAAGTCATTATCTGATAAACTGATACCACCAGAGTGATGATGTCTTTTAAGATTCTTGCCAAACTTTGAGTGTAGATGGCCACACAAATAAGCTGAGATGGAGTGCTTCAGAAAAACATCTTTAAGGCTCTTTTGAGAACGTGACAGCGCTGTGAATGACAACGGGAAATGCCCAAACGATATTTTTGCCACAGGTTTTGCTGACTGGTTATCCCATTGCGATAGGTGTGAGTCGAGTGAGCTCAAAAGCTCATCAGTTGGATGCCCAAAGAGATTTGTTGGGCCACGTAATCCAATATGCATTGTGGTGTCAACACCGACAAACAGATGCTTACGTTCGCTAGTCTGTATAATAACAAAACACAGAACCGTTAGCACAATGTAATAGATAACCTTCATCTCAAATGCAAATCAGTCCTTCACCAACCCAAACTTAAAACAATCAATGATCTCAACCAAAACAATAGACCAAGCTGGGAGAGAGTAACCACCAACCTCAACAGTAATGGCGTTAACATTTTCTTTCCTTCCCATCTGTCCATTGATGCTATACTTGGAGAAGAAATCAGTAGATGAACCAACAGCGGGAACACCAAAGTTGTCATGGTTACCCCTAAGATCATAGAATATGCTCTTATTCAGCCCACTTCTTTTCACAACATCTTGCATCACACTCTCGTATTCTAACCACTCATCTTCATTTAGCTTCATTGTTAACATGTCTTTGCTTTTCCCATCTGATTAACCAAATTAAGAACAAGAATCAACCAGCTATATATCTAGTACAGATGAGAGGTTTATAAGTACGGGATATAGCAATATCTAACCACAATGGTTCCCAAAGCTAAAGTTTTAATTTTTAGGGGGAAAGATCGAACTCAAATCAATAAAGCTTCAGACTTGCATATAAGAAGCATAAGTAAAACCTAAGAACCCAGGAAAAAAACATCATCAAACGAACCATACCAAACGAGAGATCCACAAATTCGAACGTATAGGTGAATCAGGAGAGAGATATAAACCTGTGAGATCACCGGTGATTAGGACGAGAGAAGGGTTGATCAGAGACAGAGCAGGACCAACAATGTTTTTGAAATCAATGGCTCTTTCGGGATGATGAACACTGAAATGGAGATCGGAAAGCTGAACAACCCAAATCAAGTCTTGCCCAGTTCTCGCTTCAATCACTCTTCTTCCAGGTTCGTCAATCGAACCAGAGACCCTCGTACTAAACGAGATTAGCAGAAGGAGAGTCGTAAACGAGATTCTTCTCCGATGAGAAACTGTTTTGCTTCTGAGCTTATCGTCGTCGCCGATAGATTCCATCAGCTCTGTTTATCCGCGAATCAGTAGCATTAGCAGCTGAATCTCTCAATTTTTCGAACTGCAATGCTCCAACCCAACCCCCAAAAAAAAAAAAAAAGTCTACATTTTTATTAGTTTCTTAATTCGTCGTTTCTTTTGCCTTTGTTTTCTTTATTAAGATGTTTAATTAAGGCAAATAAATAATTAATTTCATTATATTATCTTCTTTCTTCTTTGCAACTACTTACTTATGAAAGAATGGTAATATAAAAAACATGTGAGAGTGTCAAAAGTTAAAACAAAAAAAAATATTGGTAAGGATGGATTTACAAACGGATGAAACAGAGTCATTTTGCATGTTTAGGCAAAGAAGATGACTTGGGGTAGAAGTAGAACATATGCAGGTGGTTCAATTTGTTCTTGGCAGGATGATTTTGGACAATGTTGTTCTCAGAAAATCAGTTGGTGAAACAAACAAAAAAAAAGGCAAAAGGTTATGATTGATGATTCCATTAGCAGTGTTTTGTTATGATGTTAAAAACAAAGGTCACTTGAACAAGATCAGGAGCTGCTAAGGGGATGTCTTGTGTCGTTAAATGACTAATCTTTAAACGTTTTATTAAAAAAAAAAGAGATCAACAGAGTAATTTTGAATGTTTAGTTGGTGGAACAAAAAGGAAGGCAAAAGGTATATGATTAATGCATGATTCCATTAGCAGTGTTTTGTAATGAGGATAAAACAAAGGTCATTTGAACAAAATCAGGAGCTGCTAAAGGATGCCCTGTTGTTGAATGACTAGTCTTGAAACGTTTTACTTGTTGTCCCCACTACATTATAGAAAAATAATGTAATAAGAATTCCATATCCTTTCTTTTTACGTACTACAATTCCATGCACAAACATGTCATAACTTACAATAGCATATCAATTTGATTACAATCACACTTTTTTTTTTTTTTGGGACAAAGACAATCATCACACTCTAATAATAAGAAGTTCTTTATTATTGAACTATTCAAACAAGATCCTTAATAAGTAAGCCTACCTACTAGGCTTTGGATTTAGCCAGAATCAACAACTTTGCGAGTCCTTAACTGTTTCCGTTTAGCCTTCTTAGACTCTACTCCTAACCATTGTTGGATCAGCTCAAATACTCTTTTATCACGGAGAAGCCCACGATGGCTACCGGAAACTCCTACGCTTGCAACTGCTTTAAACTGAGCAGCCTGCAAAGAAAGGTTAGAAGAAACGTATGGGTTTTGTTAAGGGATCCAAACAAGTGACAACAGAACCAGTAACAGATTCGCTTAACCAAAACCGAGAAACTCAGAGATGAACAAGAAAGTAGCTTACTGCAGCTGATTCGGCAGGTACAGTTCCATCTCCATCCACATATGTATACTCAGGCTGAAACAAGATTCAAAGATGCAGAGACTCTCAAATCAAACATGAAAGTATAATAGTAACTGAAAGAATGCCAAGAGATAACAAATCCAAGGTGGGATAGAGAAACGCAAGTTTTTCGATTTTTTACAAGGGATCTAACTACTCTTCTCAAGAAGAGTCATTTCACTCACCATAGTTTGACATATTTCAGACAAATCTTCAATCGGAGAAGTCTCTGTGCCATAACTGTAGCAGGAAAAAAATACAGCTTTTTTAACGTGGTGAAAAAGTTAGAATCGACCAACCAACAAAAAATCTCAGGCAATAGAGACACTATGATAGTTCTGGTGCATACCAAACATCCAAGGGTGTATCAAGTGACACTCCATAAATGTTATAGAAGGAAACTCCATCAGGAAGTTGAGCTTTGTTGAGAATTTCTCTTGTACTAGCAGCCCAGTCGAGGATAGCAAAGTTAAAGGGTAAAGCTATCTTATTCCCACCGTAGCTTAGCTACAATACATAATTTAGATGTTTGATTATATCTCCAGTGACCAAAATAACATCTCAAGCCAATGCACACGAGAAAAAAAAGGTGAGTGCGTTGATTTGATACCTCATTATTTTTCAGTGCATTGTTGAATAGATCAATACTCTCGATTAGGCCAAAAGATTCCAGTTCTGCAGAAGTATCATCGTCGTTTTCAGATTTCTTCTTACGCCAAACTCGAATCTCTGGTTGCTTTTTCCACTTAAAATCAGGATTTCCCATCATCTCATATATAGATGGGCACTCAACCAACTAAAACCAAAAAAAGAAAGAAAAAAAAACAGATTCATCATCAGTCTAAAATAAGAGTTTCATGGACCCTGAAGAGCTCAAATCTCACAAAAAATCTAAATGCTTTGGTGTAACTCAAACAATATATGCCAGAACCCCAAAACTTTGAGGGTATATTACCAGTTGGTGCATCGTCCACCGTGACACAAAAAAGAAACTTTCTAACCCTTCCACAAATTGCACTCCAGTCAAGAGTGAATCATTGATGCACCCTGGTGCTCCTGTCAACAAAATTTTAAGTCATTACCTATGAAATCGGCTATTTCTGTTATGAACAACTTTTTGCAAAAGAGATAATTCGTTTCACCTTGGAAAGGCGTTGCAATTGTAATCCATTTATTTACATACTTGGAAAAAGCCTGCCAACAAGAAAAACAGAGACTCACTCATTATCCTGTTTGAATAGGGGACTCTCTAAACATCAGCTAGAAGCTGTCGAACATCATATTAATTGGTGATTATAATACCTCCGGATGAAGATACATGAAACATGAAACCATAAGTCCTCCCATCGAATGGGATATGATAGTGATTTTTCGGCCCCCTGAACATTTATAAGCAGTTTCCAGTTTCTTCTTCAGACCTAGTATAAGTAGATCGATCCTGCAAGAATGACACAAGCAAAAACATCTAAAAAACTCTTGGGAACTACAATATCAGGTGAGACAGAAGTAAAGGTTTAGAAAATCACCTATTGCTTTGGCGGAAATCGTAACCATATCCGAATAACGTAGTCCCCTTCTTATAACCGCATCCAACCAACATTTCTATCATATCGTGGAAGTGGTAAACCTCCGTCAAGTGAAAAAGCTTCACAAACTAGAAAAGCAAAGTTCGTGATATCAGAGATATAACAGGTAAACGAGCTAACTCCAAATTTAGAAAGATGAAACAACCGAAAAAATGAAGTCAGGGTAACCAAAAAAAAATACAATTCCAGCAAAACAGACACTGAGGTTAGACATCAAGAAAGAACAACTTACTACAGACAAAAATGGTCGCACATAATGACATAAAGTTTCCCTTTAACTTATCCTCACTCCTAAACCTTAAGAACTACATAGAAGTAGCCATTGTACCGAGTAACAAGCAATTTTAAGGAGTGAAAGACCGATCTTACCCAGGAGGGATCTAGAATGTCAATTGCATAGAGTCCATGGTCATCATCAGGGACCACGATTTCAATATTCTCATCCAACGGCTCTGTATAACCTGCCAACCAAAAAAAAGAAATAAACACACATTAATCTAAAGTTCGAAATCATCTGATTTATAAGATAAACTGATAATTTAAAGAGTAAAGTCATAAGATAAACTGCTAATCTAAAATCATAAGATGATCTGATTCATAACTCACTTTTCTTTAACTCATAAGGTAATCTAAAAGTCCATGACTTCAAACTTAATCTAAGTTGGAAATCATCTCTCTCTCTCTGATCAAAGCTCAAATAAAGACTGCTAAAATAAAAAGTATAAAGCAAGACTCAAATTTTACAAGGAAAAGTGCAAAAAGAGAGTTGAGATTACCAGTTTTGGGATTATAGAGAGACCAGACGCTCTGCTTAAAGGCAAGGTTGGCCAAAAAAATCCGAACCCAAACGCGGATTTGAGATTTTGAACCATTCTTCATAGAATGCAGAATTGAGCCTCCGATACCAGAAACTAGAAGCACTGGATCACGATCCGCCACCTCGCCGACGTTTTCGTCGCCGTAGGTTCCCCAGCACGGACACGGAATCCAGTCCATCAAAGCGGGTCGTTCGGTAGACCCGAGAGAATATTATTTAGTTCGGATCTTTCAACAGAGGTCAGGAGAAACATGGTTAGCAGTGGTGGGGCTTATCAGATGTATATACTCTAGTCAGATCACTGAGAATATGCCATGTGTGTGACTGTGACACTCTCCACGAGAACCTTCACGTCTCTCCTTCTAGAAACCTTACACGGCACCGTTTTGAAAACGAGGTCTACACCAACACCATTGACTGTGTGACACTCACGAAAAAGGTTCTAGTAAGAGAATTTAGCCATAAATGCCATTTAAAAAAAAAAGTTGTTAGAAATGCCAGTTTATAATTTTTCTTACGAGAATTGTCATTTTTTATTTTTGTAGCATAAATAAAAAGATAAATTTACCCTTATAAAAAAAATGAGAAAAAAACTAACTATTAATTATTTGATATAAGATTTTACAGTTTCTGCGGTAGACAATATTAACTATGGACATAAATTTATTTTTCATAAAAAAGTGTGTCTACAATTTATGTCCTATATTTATAGTCCATAATTTAATACTTAAATTAACTTTTGTTGTTATCTTTTTATTTATGTCATCTTAAACATATTTCTCTTTCAATATACAAACTTTAGTAGTGTGGACATTTTTTTTTTGTTAGCAGTGGACACAAATCGTCAGACCAAACCTTGAGTATGGTCCACTCAAGAGTTGAAGGACATAATAATGGTGGACAAAAACCTTGACTGCAGGATGTGGTCCACTGGATTTGCAGACCTGCAGTGTGGACGCGTTTTTAGTTAGCAATGGACACAAAACACATACCAAACGGATATGGTCCAATTCAAGAGAAAGAAAGACATGATAGTGGTGGACAAAAATCTGGTAGGCTAGATCTGGTCCACCAGACACCGGATCATGCAGTGTAGACAAGTTTGATAGTGGTGGACAAAAACCTGGTTGGCTGGATATGGCCCACTGGACACCGGATTTGCAGACCTGCAGTGTGGACAAGTTTTATTGCTACCAATGGACACAAAACGCATGACCAAACAGATATAGTCCACTCAAGAGAACAAGAGACATAATAGGGATGGACAAAAACCTGGTCGAATGGATATGGTCCACCGGATCTGCAGACATACAATTTTGCTTATCAATTGTTGGATATAAAAACTCTGGAACTAGACCTAGCGGTTTTGCCTACTACGGAGGAGGCAAGCGGATCAAACGGAGGTCTCGACTCTGGAACTCGCCTCAAATATTTTGTCGGCCACGACGGACGGAGGCGGAGCAGTCGGAGGATTCGACCATAGTAGAACTGACTGCATGATGAATTCATCATTGCATACAGGAAAACTCAGAGAAGTGGAAAAATCATATGACAATTTGATATTGAAGAAGAAGAAGATGAAGAGTCGTAAAAAGAGAAAAATTGAGAATTATGAAGAGAGAGAAAGAGTTTTGTTCGTTTATATCTGAAAAACAAAGAAAAAATTAATAAAAAAGATGAAGGGTATAATGGTTATTTGACAATAGATGTGTGACAGGCAGGAGAATAGAAAGGAAAAAATGGCATTGGTGATAAAATCTGTTACTGTGCACGACAGATCTGATAATATTCTCCTCTAGTAACCTTACGCCAGGGAAACGACAACGTTTGGAAAACGCGGTCAAAGTCTTATTAACAGTTTCGAATTTTTTGTAATAACATCTTGTAATATTTACAAACTTTAGAGTATTTACAAGGAGAATGAACTATTTCCTCCTGCAAATTATCATATCTAGCTAGATAGAGGATGAACTTTGACACGGAGATCACTTTGGCGAATTAAGGTTATACACAAAGATGAAGCCTCAATTAAGGTTATTATAACGAATTTTACTTAATTAAGGGTAGTTTAAAGAAGAGGCGTATCGATTCACTTTGGCGTTTTTGTTGACGAAAATGGAGCAACCAACATCGCCGGGAACAAAGTCGGTGAATCTCCGAGAATGTATGGAATCACTTCTGCGTTTTACTCTGCTCTCCCACTTAGACGAAACCGTTCCAAGTTTTGATCTTGATCTGACCAGAGACTTTTGCCTTCATCTCCTTGAGGAAGATACAGATTCTACTGGTAAGTTCTGCTAATTATGGAACTGGAATGATAAAGAGACATAACTGAAATTTCTTAAAAAAAAATTTCAATTAACAGAAAAACCAGCGGTGTATAAGCTTCTAGCAAGGGCTCTGTCTGAATGTCTAGCTTCGGAGGGTGATAAAAATTCTAACTTGGAGAAATACAGCAAACTGTTTCATGGCGTGGGACATGACTTAGTACATGTATGTAAACTTTGAAATATATGCATTAAAACAGTGGGAAAAAGTTAGTTAAATTTTTTGGTGAAATGAAAAGATTCATTCTTTCAGATGTTGAAGAAGGTCAACTTTGAGCTTCATGTCCAAGAGCCTTACTTCACTCAATTGAAAGGTACATTTTCTGTTTACTTAGAGTGCAGTAGACATTTTTAATTTGCTCCATCTCGTTTTTTTATTTCCGGGTGTCTCTCATTCGCCAGATGGTCTGAAAACTATTGAAGGAAGATGTGCAGTGGGAGACTACATGAGGTCTGATGTTTTAATCTTTTTGTTGATGAACCATCACATTCATATCTTGTTCTTGCCAATTCCGGGTTTGGACTTCAAAAAATTTCTACGTTACTAAGCTTTATGTTTCCTCCTTTGTACTCTCAGGATTAGTTCAGGAGCTTTTATATTGTTCAATAAATGCTTGCTGCTTGAAGTTCAGGTAGTCCACTAATTGTTGTATCTCTGTCAATTCTTCCTTGTGAGGTCAAACACTATACATCTCCTTATTAAACATTTTGATGAGGGCAGGACGTTCACCATTATACTTCATTCTCAGATATGCTGAGATTGGAGGGTCTTGCCAAAGTTCTTCCTGGTGTTGAGAGTATAGAAGAAGGTTTGAAGATATTTACCTATTGCTACTTAAAACAACATAAAACATTTAGAAAGCATCTCTTTTGCTATGTGGGCGTTTCTAACCTGAATGATGTTTATATCTGCAGGTGTTAAAGTTTACTGAAACTTTTACTCTGAAGAGAAAGAAAGATTGAACGGTGTTGTAGCCATTCGTGTTGCAAAACCAGCTAATCAGCCTTATGCAGCTTTGGCAGGAGTATTGTCTGTGAGTTTCTTTCTGGCAGCAATTCAAACCCCAAAAGCTTTCATTAGTTTTCAATGCATGCCTCATATAGCTTTCTTTTCGGTTCTTCATTTGTAGGACCTGAAGTCCACTGGGATCAGAAGTCTATTGGATGACTATACAGACGCAATTACCTTATAGCTCCATTTGAATTCACTTTGAGTGCAAAAAAAACTTGGATGTTGTAAAACCAACGTGGATGTTGTATGTATCTTAAATACAGAAGATGACCATCGTTTCTTACTTATTGAGCAACTCACAAGGCAACAATTGCTAGTTATTTAACAATCAAACAGACGCTAACATAAACATCAACTACATGTACGGCTTCCAAATAACCAGTTTCAGTTTGTTTTAGTCTTCTCCCCGAACAGTAAATTCCATGAGTATGTGTTGCCTTTCTTTTCGGCGACCTCCACCCGCTTCCCTCCGACCTGCAAGTCATTCATTTTCGTCAAAAAAGTTGCCTTTAACGGATAAGTAATTGCCTCTGTTCTATATTGCAATTCTCCAAGTCAAAATGTTTTCTGTCAAATGTTAATAGAAAACAAAACGAGATCTGATACCAGTAACTTCTGAAAAAAGAAAAAACGGATGAACTAAGTACCTTGTCCATGAGCCAGAAGCCAAGTGAAGGCATGTACTGCACTAGATATATCACGAGTAGTACCGGCTGATAAAGAGCGAAAATAAGCTTATATATCTGCATCTAAACCGAGTGTAACATATACAATTTGACAAAGAAGTACCTGATGTGAAATCCAAGCTTCTTTCAAGTTATGAGATGCAGCGATTATAGTCAGTTCTGCACATCGTTCAGATGACACACGCTTCTGTGTGGCAAAAGGAAATTCATGTATTAGAAGCTTGAATGGAAATAATAAGAGAAAGGATTCGGATAGAAGATCCTAATGTTGAAAAGGACAAGGATTCCATGTGTCTAGAAGACTATAGTGGTTAACAGAAATGCAGAAGTAATACAACCAGATGACAACTTAACCAAAAAATCATCATAATCAGTTAACCAACCTCAGGAGACTTCTTGTCTTCCGAAGTTGATGTTCCTGTTCCATTAGACGTTTCTATTGGACCAGGACAAACGACGGTAACCTTGATTCCCTTCTGACAAAACTGAAACCATGCAAACATACTGTAAGTTGTTATAATACTTTATGGTGCTATTTTTTCAGTAATTAGTAGTAACAAATAGTGTAAAAGAAAAAAATCGGATTAGCAAATAATTTTATAAATAATTGACATAGCTGTGAGTTTTCTATTGCGACTTTCAATAGTCATTTGCTGCCAAATAATTAGCAAGGTTCACAGTTTCTTTAACTTTCAACATACCTCAGAGCGCAAGCTGTGGAAGTAGCCGTGCAGAGCATGTTTTGAAGCAGAATATATAGCCTGTCCAGGTGATGGTACCTTTCCTGCAGCACTGCTTATCTGTAGATTGACATGAATTATTAATCATGACATTTAACCCAAGGAAATAGACAATTAACACATACAAGAATAGCTAGTCATAGCTTGACTTCTCAAGATGTGTTAAAATCATTTATAATTTAGCTAGCAGGCGATAATATAATAACCCAAAAGAAACCCTTAAGCTGTCTAGATAGCCTAAAGCCTCAAAATTAAAATATAGTATTTAGTTAAGATTTGATAGTGTGATTCTAACCTTAAAGTAACATATAAAAAGGTAATATATATCCATATAAATAAAATATGATATATATCTCAACCCTTCAACATACACACAAACATAAGGCACTAAACAAAAACTATCCCCCGTTAGTCACCACGTACCACAACAAAATGACCGCCTCCTTGGTTTAGCATGTGAGCAGCTACCAACTTTGTAAGAGTTATGGTCCCAAAGACATTCACATCGAATGTAGTCTGCACACAAAAGCCAGTGATTAACCATAAAAACCATACTTATCATCGTAGTACAGGCTAAGAAATCTCTGGCAATCAAAAATAATCTTGCCAATGGATTTTACGCAATTAATTTAGTACCTTGAGAGTTTCCTCAGTTGCATCCGATGCCTTGGATTTCTGCAAGAAAAAGTTATAATGATGACACGCCCTTAAACTATAGCTTGAACTAAAAAAAATCTGTAGCCTAAGACTCTCTATTGAGTAGATTACAAAACATTTACCGGACGCTCATAGGCAGCATTGTGAACCAAATAATCAACACCAGCCCCAGGAAAAAGCGACACAGCTTGCTCTACAACATGTTTGAGAGACTCTTCGCCGCTAGCTAAATCTAAAGGCAAAACCTTTACATCTTCTGGTGCATATTTACCTAGAAGAATACACAGAGTCAGTTCCCATCAAGTATCAACAAGAAAAGCTCAGAGTTCAAAAGCAGAGACCTTTCCTTTATTCATTAGTACCTTTGAGCTCACTCTTAACCCGTTCCAATTCAGCTTTATTCCTCGCTGAGAGAATAAGCTTGGCATCCAAATTTGCAAACTGTTTAGCAAGAATTTCCCCTGTATCCACCAATCATAAACATTAGCCACATTAAAAGGATTCGAGAAATCTATTAACAGATAATCCTAAAAACAGAAGTTACCAATTCCACGGCTAGCCCCTGTGATCCATACAACCTGAACAAAACCACAAAACCTCTTAAACTGAAATAACTCGAAAACACAAATCATTCCAACTAAATTTCCATTTTTTTCGTATATGAATCCTAATACCTTGCCTTCAATGGCTTCGCGTTTCACATGCTTCTTCGAAATCAGGGTGAAATCTCCTACAGAAAGCAAAAAGATCAATCCTTTTCTACAGAATCTATAACCAGAAGAAACGAAAAAAAAGAGTTAACAATGCATTAGAACGCATCAGAGTTATTATTACCATCGGCGAATGCGAATTTGAAGAGCAGACCGATGAGAAGAAGGAGTCCGAGAGAGAGACAGATTAGACTCAGCATTTTTCTCGGATTGAGTAACGGCGACGCGACGAACAAAGAGAGTCCAAAATTTTCATCCAAATAGTGGGTCATGTCAACGGAAATAAATAAAGGGGGTAAATAATAAAACTGTTGATATTAAGGGACCTATATGCAATTAATCTTAAATACGTAAATCTTCTTCTTACATTACATCCAAATATCCCATGCACAAAATTGTGTCTATCAACTTCGATAAAAAAAAAACCCGAAGATGGATGCTATAAGCCTATAAGGAAGCAGCTTGATGTGCTCATGGGAGCAAACCAAAACGGCGACGTTCAGGAGGTGAACCGCAAATACTATGTGCATTGCAGGTGAAGAGAAGGAAAGATTGAACGGTGTTGTAGCCATTCGTGTTGCAAAACCAGCTAACCAGTATTGTTTCTTTTGGCAGCAAGTCAAACCCCAAAAGCTTTCATTAGTCTTCAATGCATGTCTCGGATGACTATACAGCCGCAATTACCTCCTAGCTCCATTTGAATTCACTTTTGAGCGCAAAAGAAAACTACAAATGGCGGCGGTACCAACTACCAAGGTCAAGGTGTTCGATATCTTTAAACTTTGGATGTTGTCAACCCCAACGTGGATGTTGTGTGTATTTTAAATACAGAAGATCACCATTGTTTCTTACTTATTGAGCAACTCACAGGACAACAAATTGCTAGTTTTTTTTTACAATCAAACAGACGCTAACATAAACACCAACTACATATACACCTTTTAAATAAGTAATAACCAGTTTCAGTTTGTTTTAGACTTCTCCCCGAACAGTAATTTCCATGAGTATGTGTTGCCTTTCTTTTCGGCGACCTCCACACGCTTCCCTCCGACCTACAAGTCATTCATTTTCGTCAAAAATGTTTCTTGAAGGAAGCATGGATTTAAAAAAAAAACGAGATCTGATACCAGTAACTTCTGAAAAAAGAAAAAACGGATGAACTAAGTACCTTGTCCATGAGCCAGAAGCCAAGGGAAGGCATGTACTGCACTATATACATCACGAGCAATACCGGCTGATAAAGAGCGAGAATAAGCTTATATATCTGCATCTAAACCGAGTGTAACATATGCAATTTGACAAAGAAGTACCTGATGTGTAATCCAAGCTTCCTTCAAGTTATGAGATGCAGCGATGATAGTCAGTTCTGCACATCGTTCAGATGACACATGCTTCTGTGGAGCAAAAAAAAATTCATGTATTAGATGCTTGAATGGAAATAATAAGAGAAAGGATTCTATGTGTCTACAAGACTATAGTGATTAACGGAAATAAAACCAGATGACAACTTAACCAACAAATCACAATCATGATCAGTTAACCAACCTCAGGAGACTTCTTGTCTTCCGAAGTCGATGCTCCTGTACCATTCGAGGTTTCTATTGGACCAGGACAAACGACGGTAAACTTGATTCCCTTCTGACAGAACTGAAACCATGCACAGATACTGTAAGCTGTTAGTAACAAGGAGTGTAAAAGAAAAAATCAAATTAGCAAATAATTTTATAAACAATCTGGGACAGCTGTGAGATTTCTATTGAGACTTTCAACAGTCATTTGCTGCAAAATAATTAGCAAGAACCACAGTTTCTTTAACTTTCAACATACCTCAGAACGCAAACTGTGGAAGTAGCCGTGCAGAGCATGTTTTGAAGCAGAATATATAGCCTGTCCAGATGATGGTACCTTTCCTGCAGCACTGCTTATCTATAGATTGACATGAACTATTAATCATGACATTTAACCTAAAGGAAATAGACAATTAACACATACAAGAATAGCTAATCATAACTTGACTTCTCAAGATGTGTATATGGTAAAATAATTATAATTGAGCTAGCGTGCGATAAAGGAAACTATGATATATATCTCAATCTTTCAACATATCCACAAACATAAGGCACTAAACAAAAACTATCCCCTGGTTAGTCACAACGTACCACAACAAAATGACCGCCTCCTTGGTTTAGCATAAGAGGAGCTACCAACTTTGTAAGAGTTATCGTCCCAAAGACATTAACATTGAATGTAGTCTGCACACAAAGTCATTGATTAACCATATGTCAACAAGAAAAAACACTAAAAAAACCATACTTATCATAGTACAGGCTAAGAAATCTCTGGCAATGAAAACACTAATGAAAATTATCTTGCCTATGGATTTTACACAATTAATGTAGTACCTTGAGAATTTCCTCAGTTGCATCCGTTGCCTTGGATTTCTGACAAGAAAAAGTTATGATGATGACACGCTCTTAACAACTGAAATAATAGCTTGAACAAAACAATTCTCTAGCCTAAGACTCTCTATTGAGTAGATAGATACAAAACATTAGCAAGGAAATTACCTACCGGACGCTCATAGGCAGCATTGTGAACCATATAATCAACACCTGCCTCCGGAAAAAGCGAAACTGCTTGCTCTACAACATGTTTGAGCGACTCTTCGCCACTAGCTAAATCTAAAGGCAAAACCTTTACATCTTCCGGTGCATATTTACCTAGAATAATACACAAGAGTCAGTTCCCATCAAGTGTTAACAAGAAAGCTCAGAGTTCAAAAGCGGAGATCTTTCCTATATTCATTAGTACCTTTGAGTTCACTCTTAACCCGTTCCAGTTCAGCTTTATTCCTAGCGGAGAGAATAAGCTTGGCATCTAAACTTGCAAACTGTTTAGCAAGAACTTCCCCTGTATCCACCAGTCATAAACATGAACACTAAGTAGCCACAATAAAAGGACTCGAGAAAATATCTTCACAGATAACCCTAAAAACAGGAGTTACCAATTCCACGGCTGGCCCCTGTGATCCATACAACCTGAACAAAACCACAAAATCTCTTATATTAGTGCTCAGAAACTGAAATAATTCGAAAACTCAAACCACTCCCACTAAATTTACCTTGCCTTCAATGGCTTCGCGCTTGACATGCTTCTTCGAAATCAGGGTGAAATCTCCTACAGAAAGCAAAAAGATCAATCCTTTATTACAGAATCTATAACCAGAAGAAACGAAAAAGAGTTGCACATTGCATTAGAACTCATCATCAGAGTTATTAATACCATCAGCGAATGCGAATTTGAAGAGCAGACCAAGAAGAAGAAGGAGTCCGAGAGAGACGAACAATAGAGTCAGCATTTTTCTCAGATTGAGGCAACGGCGAAGATCAAACAAGAGGTCCAAAAATTTTATCCAAATAGTGGGTCCGAAAAATATGACAACGGAAATAAATAAAGGGGGTAAATAATAAAACTGTTGATATTAAGGGACCTATATGAAATTAATCTTAAAATACGTAAATCTTTACATTACAACATCCAATGCGCACAATTGATATTATTATCATCTTCGATCAAAAAAAAAAAAAACCCCCAAATCTCTCTCTGTTGGGGGTGGGGAGTAAAAAAGTATCATCAGAAACGAAGAGCGGAGATGGATGCGATAAGGAAGCAGCTTGATGTGCTCATGGGAGCAAACCGAAACGGCGACGTTCAGGAGGTGAACCGCAAATACTATGACCGCGATGTGTGCCGTCTTTACTTGTCTGGTCTATGCCCTCACGATCTCTTTCAATTGACGGCACGTTTCGTATCTCTCTCTATACATACATCTTCGATGAATCCCCATATGTTATTTTATTACTGCTTTTACTAGAAGAAACTCTTTGAGAAAGAAAAGAAAAAAAAAAACCCTAATTTCACTTTTGAGCTGATCTGATTCTTTTGTGTTTCTGCGTTAGCTCGAGTTGATTACTGGTATTATAGTTATATTTGATATAGTATTTTAGTAATCTTGAGCACTCCATTATTGGTTTAGTTAACACCAACAGTTTCCAGTTTCGTATCTTCTTGGTGGCTTTACTAACTCAATTGTCCTTCTTTAAACTTTGGATGTTTGAGTAATTATTGATGCTCCTTTTCACGTTTCTGTTGTTTTCAGAAAATGGATATGGGACCTTGCCCAAAGGTGCACTCTTTGCAGCTTAGGAAAGAGTATCCTTTTGTTTTAAGTATTTATCTTCTTCTTGTTACCACGAAGGCCGGCTTTGTCATTTTCAGATTAACTACTTTCATGGCTTCTCTACCGATGAATCTGGTATCTGAACACCGTTATTCCTGGTTTTGTTTAGATACTTTTACTAAATGGCTAGTGTATATGAGATTAGCTTTCCACCTTGAATATCGTGTTCCCGGCAGATTCGTTACCAAAAGAAGTCGGTGTCACTGGTATATTTAATTTAATTCTACAGTGGCTTCTTGTTTCTCTTTTCACTTCTGTGTTACTTTAACTCGCCCTAAGATATCGAGAAGCAAGGGCAAAAGGTGTTGATAACTACGACAGGGAATTGGAAGATGCCATAGACAGGCTTATCGTTGAGTGTGATAGGAAGATTGCTAGAGCCCTTAAGCGTCTTCAAGAAGAGGACGCCAAAGCTGCCATTGCCATTTCTGTCTCTGAAGTCACTCAGGTTTTCATTTGATTTTGAAATTTGGTTTATGTGTCTTTTAAGTTTGCTATGCTCAGGTTTGTTAAATCACTTACATCGTTTTAACTGCTGCAGTCACTCAGGTTATCATTTGATTTATGTGTCTTCTAAGTTTGCTACACTGAGGTTTGTTAAATCACTTACATCGTTTTTAACTGCAGTCACCTGAAATTCTCGAGTTATCAGAGAAAATCAAAGAGAAAATGAAGGAAGCAGATCTGCACGGTAAAAATTAAAAGAATATGACTTTGCTGTTTCGGCTTTTGAATCTCTTTTTGTTTTGCAAAGGATTGTTGTACTGTCAATTAAGAGTGTCTACTGGTTTGCTTATGTACAAATCGATGATCTCTGGTGTTATGATGTCTTTAAATGTTATTATGTCTCTTTGCAGATCTTGAAGGCAAAATGGATCTTAAGATTAGAGCTCTTGAGTTAGTCGAAGAAATGAGGACCAAGAGAGCTGACCAACAGGTGACCTTGCTTTCACTATTTGTTTCATAAGCATTTTTGCTTTTTAACTTTCACCTGTGGCAACTGGAAAATCCTGTGTCTTGTTTTTCGTGTAGGCAGTACTGCTGTTGGAAGCCTTCAACAAAGATAGAGCATCCTTGCCACAGCCTGTTCCAGCTCAACCACCATCTTCCGTATTACCTCCACCTGATCCTCGCACTCAAGAAATGATAAATGAGAAACTGAAGAAGGCGGAAGATCTTGGTAAGGGAAATAACCCTAATATGTCTATGGTCATCTTAATTTAAAGCTCATTAAGTAGCCATTTGTAGTGGAATATTGAAACTGCTAAAATATCCACGGTCTAGTGTTCCCTGCCGGATGGGAATTTCCGCTGGCTGATCTAAGATTTCTTGACCTATAAATTGCGTAAATTGTAGATACGTAAGATGAGGAAATATCTTCCCTTTGTATGTTACTATACCTATGTTAAGGAATCGCTGGACTTGCCAGAGTTTGAAAATAGAGTGTATGGTTAATTGATTTCTTAGGTGAACAAGGAATGGTTGATGAAGCACAGAAAGCACTGGAAGAGGCTGAAGCTCTTAAGAAGGTGTATTCTCTTGCTTAAGCTCGTTTTCTTTTCCCCCTACTTTTATTAGTGACTCATGACTGTTGTTGGGCCTATATCTGTTTCAGCTTACAGTTAGACGAGAACCTGCAGCAGATTCAACAAAGTACACTGCTGTTGATGTGCGCATTGTAAGTTAACTTCATTCTTCCCAATGAGGCCCTCAAGATTCCTTATATATTTATCAGTTTTTTCTAGTGAAAGGACCGTTGAATTGAGTATGATAACAATCATATTTTAACCTTTAGGTAAAGAGTAATATTTAATTTGGGTAGACCCGTTTGTTTTCTTCCATAAAAGTATCATTTGGGACAGAAGTATGAAGATTTTGATTTCTTTCATAAAAGTATTATTTGGGACATAAGTATAACATCTTCTTATCCGCCTGCTTAATGTGTTTAAACATTGGTTTCATCTTCTCAGACAGACCAAAAGTTGCGACTATGTGACATATGTGGAGCATTCTTGAGCGTCTATGACAGGTTAATTTCCTTGCTCAAACTTTCTGCGTTATTGTTTCCCTTTTCGATTGAAAGAGAAAAAAGCTAGAAATAGATTCTTGAGTTGCAAGTGGTTCAACTTTTTTGACTCCGGCTATTGTACCTCCTCCTTTCACCAGCAGGCTTTTTGGGCAGGATTACTTTTGCAGCTATAATAAATGTGCGTTCTTTTCTTGATTTTATTGTGCTTGAAGGATCATACTAGTAGAGATTAACTAATGGAGTTTTAACGTTAAGCTGTTTTAAAATGCTATCATGAAATGATTTAGCATTTGGTTATGCTAATTGAGTTTTTTTGTGATGCTACAGTGATCGTCGTTTAGCTGATCATTTTGGTGGGAAGCTTCATTTAGGATACATGCTAGTCCGGGAAAAATTAGCAGAGCTTCTGGTAAACTAATAGCATAGTCTACTCTTTTTTGATGATGGATGAAAGCTTTATGTTCTTATATTTCTCCTCGTTTTCTTTCAGGATGAGAAGACCAATTCCCGCAAGGAAAGCCAAAGGTTAGGTTTTAGTTGTAGCTTCTATTTTCATTGTTTTTTACGGTTCTGGATCTTTGAAAGTGACTTAATGATGAAACTGAAAACCATTCTCAGGTCAAAGGAACGGAACAGTAAGGAGAGGGAATCAAGTAAAGACCGAGAGAAAGAGCGAGGAACTAGTCGTGAGCGTCGAAGAGATTATGATCGCAGGAGTAGAGAGCGAGATAGGCACCATGACCGTGATCGTGAACAAGACAGAGACTATGATCGGTCATCAAGAAGCAGACGTAGGTCACGCTCACGGTCCAGGTCCAGAGACAGACCAAGGGACTATGATCGCCACAGGTAATAAAACCAGAGTCATGGTTTGGTTTTATCCCTAACGAACTCAATATCTTTCTTACAAATGACTATGTCAAAATTCTCTGTGCAGGCGACACAACCGTTACTAGATCGGTCGTGCTGTTTAACAGGGTGTACAAGTTACACAAATGGTTTTAGGATCATCACCGAAACTTTTTTTGCCTGCATGTATGTTTTTAAAGTTTGGTAGATCAGCTTTCAGAAAAATTTCTTATCTTTTTCTGCTACCACCTACTAAAAGACTTCAAAAACGCTGAATGTTTTTATATGACTAGTTAGCTCTCTTTCATCTGAGAGGCGTGTATTACTACAACACCATTATGGAATGTTTTTTTTTCTTTTCTTTTTCTTTCACCAAATCAAACAAAACTATCTACCACGCAAATGCTTGATTCCGAAACTATCTATATACCTCGACAAAAAGAGGCTAGATTGCAAATTATATGATTTTTGGAGTTACTTTGTTACCTCAATTGAAATTTGTAAACTTAAATTAGTCTCGATTATTTCAGTTAAAAAATTTTCTTCTCGTCTCGATATTGAATAACAACTTTTAAAATTGAAAGCGGGGATTTTATTTATTTTTTCACGTACATTACTTGGAAAAAAGAAAGATAAGATACAAAATGATTTAGAAACATATAATATAGTAAATTACTCAAAAGTCATAAAGTGAGATCATGAAGTCATCATAATCATATGGGAATGGAACGAGAGACTTTGGGGTAAACATGGGTGGCCGGATGACCCATAATGCGGCGACCCTTTGCGTGTTTAAAGATATAAACCAATGCTCCGACAGGCCATTCCACTATTCCAGCTGCTACAAACGCCACAAGCCCTAACGTCGGTCCTACCACTTTGCATCTACAAGGGTTTCCGCCCGTTCCGCACTGCACGCATATCGGAATCATCGTTGGTAAAAAAGTTGATCAAAGCGATGAAATGTTTGTGGATGTTATAGGGATATGATGTATGGAATATGAGTAGAAGTAGAAGTGGAAGATTAAGGAGAGTTGGATTGTGATGTTTATATAGAGACTCAAGCGAATCATTTCACTCTCTTGTTAAATTCTTCTTCTTGTTTTATATCTTAATATTTGCTCTTAAATACGTAGGGTCGGTCCTTACTTATTCTTATTTTTCACTTCAACACGTGTTGTGTTCGAGAGCTGTACATGTGGTTTTGAGGTGGATACGTGGTTTCTTCTCTCTTTATTTAACTCAGTCATCGTTCGCAAAAGATGATTGGTAACCAAGTTGTTGATGACATCTGTAATATTTTCGGGGTTCTTCACCCAATGCACATTACATAGGTGTAATCTAGGGTCAAGTATAGCAAGACCAAAAAGAGATGGGCCTAAAGTAGGCCGGAGTCAAAATCAACCGGACCAATCCATATATCATTTATCAAGTCTACCAAAATAGTTTAGTTGAACTTATCAAAACTAAAGACTTTTTCAAACCGAAGAACTTTACCACCAAAAAATTGTAATGTGTATGATCTGGTCTCCACCAAATACATATAGGTGATGTATAGGTATGACGCTGAGTAGATTGTACATGCACATGCGTGGTGTTTATATATATCAACTTTATTGTTGTTTCCAAGTCTTGATTTTAGAAGACATTTCTCCATCAATCATCAGCATGATCATGATGAAAGCCAAACCTCTGATTCTAGTCTTATCCTCCATGTTTGTCGTGTTACATTGTCTCACTAATCAAGCTACTTCTGATTCGACCGTGGAACATACCGCAATTACAACTCAGCCACCGGCTCAAGACTCTTGCGTTAATTCGTGTGCTCAGCCACCGCCTCCGTTGCCACCACGAAAGACTTACTGCAGTAGGTCGTCTTCATCTCGACCTCCGCCGAAATACATGTACGTGACCGGTGTGCCTGGGGAACTCTACCGAACCGAGCCAGATTACCAATGGGGCTATTATTCTAGTGCAAACCAGAATTCGGTTAAGCATCTCTTGGTTATTGTAATTGTGGCCGGGTTTGGAGTACTTATAAATTTTTGAAAACAAAAAATGCTATTAGGTGTGTAAGCAATCTTTATGTGTACTGTGAGAATTATTAATTTATTATATATATTATTCTCTAATTTGTTGGGTAAATTGTAAAATTGTTCTTTTAACCGAAGCACAGATATATAATGTAAAGTTTTAAAAAACATGAAATTATCAACGACTCAATAATTTCCCACTCACTCAGACTCAGTCACTCAGTGATCTTTAAATTGATAAAACATAACACCAAATAACATAAGTAATTGAGACTGTTAAGCTTAAGCACGTACGTAAAAGTAAAACAATCACGACCAACACACAAAGAAAAAGAAAAAAAAAACACGTTACATAAACCCATTAACTGAAACAATCATGCAAACTTTTCTTATAAAGTATAAATATTAAAAAGATTATTTTGTTAGACGACCGGTTTTTCTATATTTTAAAGACTTTCGTCTTGGATGTTTTTAAAAAAGCCAAATTCCAAAAAGAGAGTTTGGTGACTTTTGGATAATTGACATTAGACATGCAAGTACTCCACTATCAATTTAACATATCATCATATAATCTAACTATAGAATTATTATTATTTTCTTAAACAACTTAGAAGCATTATTATAGACTTAATCCATCATGATGACGGTAAATTGATGATTAAAGTTCAGCTTTCTGATAATGTTTTTTTTTTTGTTCTTCCGCAATAATCAAATTCTACGCTACAAAACAAAACTGCCAAAAACAAAAAACAATATAATATAATTTAATCCCTATTTTATGACATAGTTTATAAATTAACAGCATATTTAATTTAATTGAAGTCATTGTACTAATAAAATACTTAACAAACTAATTGGAAGCACTCTATCAGATTTCTCATATATATATATATATATATATCTCTTCTTCCCCCAATTCGTTCCAAAGAGAGTAGAGAGAGGTCCGATCCAAAACCCTAAACCCCATTTTCCCCCGCGGATTTTCTCCCCCGAAGCTTAATGGGAGATCCGTTGGAGAGATTGGGATCACAGGCATCCATGGCTACTGAGTCTGGCATGAAGGAGGACTTGTGCGTTGAGATCGATCCTCCTTTAACCGAATCCGTTGCCACCGCCGAAGACTGGCGTCGTTCTCTCGGCAAGGTTGTTCCAGCCGTCGTCGTACTCCGCACAACGGCTTGTCGTGCCTTCGATACCGAGTCCGCCGGTGCTAGCTATGCTACTGGGTTTATCGTTGACAAGCGACGTGGGATCATCCTCACCAATCGCCATGTCGTTAAGCCAGGTTGGGGGTTTAGGCAGCTGCTTCGATAAAAATCAGAACTTTTCTCTAGTGGAGCTTTAGAAGTTATTGTATTTGCTTTAGAATTGTGCTATTACTTGTTTAATTTTGGTGGTCGAGAATAAAGATCGGAACTTTATCTAGAACGGCGTAGCTGGGCTTAGAAAAGACAATGTTCTGATTTTAATATCTAGGTCGCGTCTGGGTTTTGAGTAGACAGAGAATCTCTTTAGGTGTTACAAGTGATTCATTTGTATATTCTTTCTTCTAATGTAGGCCCAGTAGTTGCTGAGGCAATGTTTGTGAACCGCGAAGAAATCCCAATCTATCCTGTTTATAGAGACCCGGTAAGTCTTTCATCCTAATCCCACTCCAGAGTGTTTTTGTTTGGGCAGAGCCCGTCGTTTTGCTTTTGTGTTATTACGGTTCCATATGCGGTTCGTGTTTTGTTGAAATGAGCATGCATCTGAAGGAGCTAGAATTTATGTCTCATCTTAATAATTTTACTTTTCTCCCTTCTTGTCCTTTCCCTCGTCATCAGGCTTACATTCTTTGATATTCTTTTCAGGTCCATGATTTTGGCTTCTTTTCTTATGATCCCAGTGCAGTACAGTTTCTGTCTTATGAAGAAATTCCTCTTGCCCCAGAGGCAGCTTCCGTTGGACTTGAAATTAGGGTTGTTGGAAATGATAGCGGAGAAAAGGTAACATATATAATATGTCAGATTCCTTTATATCTTAAACTGTATTTTTCAGTTTGATGTTATAAAAGCAGTCTACTTACTCAAGTCAGCTGTGTCTCAATTTAAATTTTGTATGAGGTCTGAACTGTCTATCTATTTGTCAAGTTAGCTAAGTTAACTGTCATAGCTTGCAAAAACAAGAAGAATAAGTTAACTGTCATAGCTTGCAAAAACAAGAAGAATAAGTTAATTGTCATAGCTTGCAGAAACAAGAAGAATACATTTTGATGTATGGTTGGTGCATTAAGGTGCATTTATGGATAACTTTCGCTTCTGCTAACTGGAGTGTGGATTTGCAGGTTTCCATACTGGCTGGTACTCTTGCGCGGTTGGATAGGGATGCTCCACATTACAAAAAGTATTTCTGCTTCACTGATCATATTATATAGTTCTGCTTATTTCTCAACATAAAAAGTTGTTTTAGTGTTTCTTGAGACTTGCATGAAATTTTCTTGAATTCATAATATATCATTGGTACCTTTTATAGTTTTTTTATGGCTGGCTACTTGGCTTTGTAAAATCATTTTTTTTTTTTTTTGCTGCAGAGATGGTTATAACGACTTCAATACGTTTTATATGCAAGTAAGTGTTTATGTCTTCTTTGATATTTATTACTTAAAATTTTACTCACTAACTTATTTGAACTAAATTGCATGCTGTCTTCCCCAAGTCAAAATCTTGTTTTTCTTTTTAGTCGTGTCATGCTTATGGGTTTATTCCTGTTTCCACAACGAAATGTGTCTCTCAATGGTAATTGTTTTTAAATATCTCGAGTCCACCAACTAGGGTAAAAACTTCCTGTTCTTAGCTTATTGTGCAATATTCAAGTATGTTATGCTACTGTTATTTAAAGTGTAAACCTTACACATACGCTACTGTTTGCTAATATTTGTTTCTGTGTTTATAGGCAGCATCAGGTACTAAAGGTGGTTCAAGTGGTTCTCCTGTCATCGATTGGCAAGGCAGGGCGGTAGCTTTGAATGCTGGCAGCAAGTCATCAAGTGCATCAGCCTTCTTCCTACCACTCCAACGGGTAAGCAGTCTCTCTTTTTCGTTTACTCGTATTGATTCTTTAAGTTAAAAGTAAATAGTGTAACTTATTTAGTCATTGAAACAAACCCTATAGATTCAGAACATTAAATTATTGTGTAGCTTCTGCTTAAGCTAAAAATTGGTAAAAGTGTGTAGAGCCTCCATCAGAGGGTTGTTCAATGTGTTTAGTGACAAATAAACTACATTTATACTTGACATCTTTTCTTTTCATATATGGGTCCCTGACTATCAAGTAGGAAACGCTGATAAAATCAGACATGGTTCTCGATCTCATTTTTAGTGTTCCTTACAAATCATTTCGTAAACCCTATACTAATTTGAAGTTTAGTGATCAAGTATGGTTTTCTTGTTTGGAAGGTTGTTAGGGCGTTAGGTTTTCTCCAAAAAAGCATTGACTCGTGCACGGATAAGCCAAAAGCAGTTCATATTCCTCGTGGTACGCTTCAGGTTTGTTTTTCCCCTTTCTGATTTTGAGACTCTTCATAGTATCGTTAAGAAAATTTCCACGAATATCAACTTTGACATCTTTATTTTCGTTAAATAGCTGGGTTCTGTATTTTGTCTGAAAAATTACTCATACTGTTACATGGTATGCCAATTAAATGTATGTGATGTGAATGTTGTGTTCAAATCCTAGAGGGAAAATGTATGCCTTGAATTTCGTGAAAATTTTCTTTTATCTGGACTACTGTGGCTGGTGATAGAAAGGTTATCCTTGGGATCTGAAGTAGTTCATTGGTTTTATTTCTCTTCACTTTCCAACGATTGTTAGATTTGCAGAGATTCAGAGGAAGTTCAATCTATTACTGGGGGTTGCTTATGTAAGTTTTTTTCTGTTTTCTTGTGTATTTAGATGACATTTGTTCATAAAGGATTCGATGAGATACGGCGTCTTGGTCTCAGGACCGAAACTGAACAGGTACATACTTTTCCGTCTTACCATCATGTAGGGCATCAGCTTTCCTCGTGTCGCACATTTAGACCTTAAAACATGCTATATCTTTGCCGTTCAGGTGGTTCGACATGCATCTCCAACTGGGGAAACGGGAATGCTTGTTGTCGATTCTGTGGTGAGTGCATTGCTTCGTTATTTACATTACAATAAATATTTTAAAGAATATAGATATTGTTTAAGCGACGGCTAAATTTGAAACGTTTTATCCTATATCTTGAAATGTGGTAGGTGCCAAGTGGCCCTGCTGATAAACATTTGGAGCCGGGAGATGTTCTTGTTCGTGTGAATGGGATAGTAAGTTGTCTTTATTCAATCTTCTTAGTGAGAATTGTTTTTTCTGTTTTCCCCAAGCAATCTAGAATTGTGATATCTTTTGCAGCAACATTAGTAAAGAACGTATTGTTTAGAGATTTGTTATTACCTGGCCATAGAACCTATTAATCAGTGTACGTACATTGTCTAGTTCCTTTTTCCTCGTTTCCCTAAAATCTGCTTTTTGATTGTTTATTTGTTATGACAGGTGCTCACGCAATTTTTGAGCTTGGAGAATCTGCTTGATGACGGTGTTGGCCAGATACTTGAATTGGAGATTGAAAGGGGTGGACAGCCACTATCTGTTAGTGTAACAGTGAGTTCCATTCTTCTATTTCTAACTTAAGTTTTATGTGCCTAGTTTTTGGTTTCTGACCAGTCACATACTGACTTGAAAAGTAAAAGACTATGCAAAGACGAGAAGTAAAATATATGTAGCCGTCTCTCTTCTTTTCTTTGGTCATTAAATTCTTTTTTGTTGTTCTTTTCGTTTTTCCCTGATAAATCAAAGAATTTATCAATACCTTACATAGAATTTTTATTTACGATTTCAAAATCTGCTTAAATGTGATTCATACTTCACATCTTTGATTAAAAGCAAGAGCCTTTTGTGTTTATGTATTTCCTGCCATAGGTTCAGGATTTACACTCAATCACTCCAGACCACTTCCTTGAAGTAAGCGGTGCTGTTATTCATCCGTTGTCTTATCAGCAGGTAACTTAACTATGACTTGGAAATATATTTTCTGGAAATCTCTGTACTTGCATGCATGATATTCTTGTGTCATACAGGCTACTGGTGGGAACTGTTGTGTTTATTTATGGCTTAGGGTTTACGGTCGGGGTATAATGTGTTGGGTTAGGGTTTATCCGTCACTGAATTATCGTACCGATCTTGCCAATTGTTAATTAAAAGCATACATGTTTTTTCTAAAGTAAGATATTTAGCTGTAATGTTAGTTGGTTGGCATGCTCGTTGTGAATATAGTAACCCTAACTGTATGATCTTGGAACTCTGAAATATACTATTTGTTGGAGAAATGTATCAATGTGCTAGATTAGATATTTTATTGATAACAAATGCTTTGCATCGACTTTCACTGACACTTTCTTATAATCATTAGCTGATCTTAAAATATCTGTGATTTAACAGGCTCGCAATTTTCGTTTTCCTTGTGGCCTGGCTTATGTTGCGGACCCTGGGTAAGCCGCTCTACTTCCGCCATAAAAAGTTTCACATTTCTTGACTTAACAGGCTCGTAACTTTCTTGACTGATGTGTCAATATTATTTACATGTGAGCTTATTGTGAATGTAAATGACTGCGTGTCTCTGTATTTTTGGATTTACTTGGAAGAGCTTTTTTTATTTATTCAGATACATGCTATTTAGAGCTGGGGTCCCTCGACATGCTATCATAAAGAAGGTTGCTAATGAGGACATTTCCGGTCTTGGGGATTTAGTATCTGTTCTTTCAAAGCTCTCCAAGGGTGCTCGTGTTCCCTTGGAATACATGTCTCACACTGATCGTCATCGCAAGAAGGTGATATACCTAGTTTGAAAATCGTTTTGCTAGACTTTCTAACCCACTATAAACAATACGTGTCAAACTTGATTCTAGCATCTATTATGATATCTTGTTAGGCTACTCCATATCAGTATATTCATTCTTGCAAACAATATGTTGATTCTGTGATAAGATTACGTCTCTTCTCGGTGCTCCTAGTATATGACTTTTTTTGCTACTGCAGTGCTGCAAGATCTCTGTGATCACTGTCTATGGAAAAAATATTATCTTTAAAACTATGATTTTTTCACAGTGTATCTTTTTGCGTTAGCAACGTTTCTGTCGTTGACATGCTTGCGGTCCATGTTTCATTTTGAACTCTGTGATAATACTCAAATGAGAAATACTTATTGTCGGGTTCCATTTCCTGCAGTCTGTGTTAGTCACAATTGATCGTCATGAATGGTACGCTCCTCCTCAGTTGTATACCCGGAATGACAGTTCCGGTTTGTGGGATGTGAAACCTGCAATTGAACCTGCTTCTGTTTCACCATCTATTGGTAATAATGGCTTGCCTCTAACCCAAGATATATCTATCTGCCATCACGATACAGAAGCCATGAATGAAGTGAATGTTCGTGGTGTTACTGATATTGCAGCTATTATGGCAGCCTCTAGTGGGGATGGTTCTCAGAATGATTTTGGCTCAGAAGCAAAGAAACAAAGAGTTGACGATGATTCTGTAGATGGAAGTGCTGCAAACGGTTCCTTGTATGGCAGTGAATTTAAATCTGATGATGCAATGGCAACAGATAATACAGTTTTAAGAGATTTCAAAGGTGCAACAGCACTGTCTGCTAATGCTTCGTTGGCTGAGCGTGCGATTGAGCCTGCTCTTGTCATGTTTGAGGTAAAGACTAAAACTTCTCTCAAAAGTTATTTGTTTCACCAGCAGTTGAAATTTTATACATTTATGTGGTGTGCTATTTCTCACTGTTTCTTTCTTGGTTCTTAATGGCCATTTGGTTTTCTTCATTGACAACGTGTGATAACACTTGGTTAAATATTTTTCTGGTGTATATGCGATTGTAATTATAGCTCTTTTTTTCCCTTTTTTGGTCAAAAGTACACAGTAGTTCTTATGATTAAAGGCAACTTGCATCTGTTGAAACTAATTTCCCTTATACAGGTTCATGTGCCACCATCGTGCAGTCTTGATGGTGTACACTCACAACATTTTTTTGGGACTGGCATCATTATATATCATTCTTCTAGCATGGGACTTGCTGTGGTGGACAAAAACACTGTTGCGATTTCTGCATCTGATGTTATGTTGTCGTTTGCTGCTTTTCCAGTCGAGATTCCTGGAGAGGTTAGATTTTCTGTGAGTTATATAGTTCATGGAAGGAAGCTTTAGAACTGATCTTTCTTAACTTAACTGCAGGTGGTATTTCTTCATCCTGTTCACAACTATGCTCTTATTGCCTATAATCCGTCAGCAATGGGTCCTGCCAGTGCTTCAGTCATTCGTGCAGCTGAGCTACTACCTGGTATGTTGTTAACCATTTGAAAGTTCCATCATTGCTTGTTTGAAATCACCATCTAATAGACTATGCTTTTGTGAAAAGCTGTCTAATAAGATTTATGTATATGTTGTTGCTATTACCTGAACAGAACCTGCACTGGAACGTGGAGATTCAGTCTATCTTGTCGGATTGAGTAGGAATCTTCAAGCCACATCAAGAAAATCTATTGTAACCAATCCATGTGCAGCCTTAAACATTGGGTCTGCTGATTCTCCCCGCTACAGAGCTACTAATATGGAAGTAATCGAGCTTGATACAGGTAAGGAATTCAGAGCCTTTGACATTAAATTTAGTTACTTAGACATGTTCAAATCTCACTTTGTTTTTTACTTGTTTCTTGCAGACTTTGGTAGCTCATTTTCAGGGGCACTGACTGATGAGCAGGGAAGGATTCGGGCCATTTGGGGAAGCTTTTCGACTCAGGTTCATCTTCCCACTTTGCAGTTTACCTATTTTTTATGTTATTGTTTCCTGACATGCTACGTTCTTGTGAATTGATTACAGGTTAAATATAGTTCCACTTCGTCAGAAGACCATCAGTTTGTCAGAGGTATCCCGATATATGCAATCAGCCAAGTCCTTGAAAAAATCATAACCGGTGGAAATGGACCCGCTCTTCTCATAAATGGTGTCAGTAGACCGATGCCACTTGTTCGGATTTTGGAAGTTGAACTGTATCCTACTTTGCTCTCAAAAGCTCGGAGTTTTGGTTTGAGTGATGAATGGATCCAAGTAAGCCATTTGTTTATATTGTGCGCTATATTTCTGAGTAGATTCTTTATCACATGTCTTTGTGCTTAGTGTCTTAGTCAACTATAATTATACATTCTCAAAACGATTTACTATATTGATGATTCTCACAGATCCTAGTCAAGAAAGATCCTGTTAGACGTCAAGTTCTGCGAGTTAAAGGTTGCCTGGCAGGATCAAAAGCTGAAAACCTTCTAGAACAAGGCGACATGGTTCTGGCAGTCAATAAGATGCCAGTTACATGCTTCAGTGACATCGAAGCTGCTTGCCAAACATTGGATAAGGGTAGCCACAGCGATGAAAATCTCAGTCTAACAATCCTTCGACAGGTGACACCATTAACTCCTGTTTCTTGAGACATATTATTATTTATTTTTTTCTCTGTTATCACCTTAGTCTTTCTGTCGATTGATCAAAACACCTCTTACAATAGTAGTTTGTATCCTTTTCTTGAGTTTCTTAACACAAATAATGTAGGTTAAGAAAAAAGGTCTACGTGTTTATTTAGTCTCTTGTTGGTTTGTTAGGGCCAAGAAATGGAGCTCGTAGTTGGAACTGATAAAAGAGATGGGAACGGAACTACAAGAGTGATAAACTGGTGCGGATGCGTTGTTCAGGATCCCCATCCTGCGGTTCGTGCTCTTGGATTTCTTCCTGAGGAAGGTCATGGTGTCTATGTCACAAGGTACTAGTTGTGTGAGCTATATATGAAATTTTAATTTGGTTTAACATAAAACCGGGTTCTTACCAGTATATTTGTCTCACCGACTAGAATTCATCAGTTTCTTTGGTATTCTCTTTGACAAAATTTGTTCTCAGATGGTGTCACGGAAGTCCCGCACACCGATATGGCCTCTACGCACTTCAATGGATCGTGGAAGTTAATGGGAAGAAGACTCCTGACCTAAACGCATTCGCAGCTGCTACAAAGGTTTGTCTCGTTCCTTACAGAAGTTACACTTTGCATTACTTTGGACTTGAAGAAGTGTTATATGCAGCCATTACATATATTCTTTTACTCTGATCTAAATTTTGTTCTAAGATAGTTGCTTGTCGATTTGGTTGCAATAGGAGCTAGAACACGGGCAGTTTGTGCGTATTAGGACTGTTCATCTTAACGGCAAGCCACGAGTCTTGACTCTGAAACAAGATCTCCATTACTGGCCTACTTGGGAGCTGAGGTTCGACCCAGAGAGTGCTCTTTGGCGGAGAAATATATTGAAAGCCTTGAAGTAAAAGCCTTTTTGGTAAATTCTCTGAAAAGCTCTTATGTCTCTCATTGCTCCAACGTTGTTGTATGTCTTCTATATACTCAAATTCTTCATTAATTCATACTAAGAGAACTGACACTACAGTTTACAGAAGAAAATAACTGAAGGATTTTACATCCAGTAAAAATGTTCAAATAAAGATTATCCATGTCATAAATTTGTATTTTGTTTTGACCCCTCCTTCGATCAAAACGCTCATCTAGTTCGAAATCAAAATAATTGTTTTAGGTCGGTTAAATTTAGACTCTTATCTAATCTAGTAGTATATGGTAAATTAGATCGACCAAAAAGCTTGAATTCAACATGCATACGTCAACTATCTACAATGACCAATTTCTAGGCTTGGGACCTTAAGAGGAATAGTCTACATAGTATTTCTTAGAACGCATCATCATGGTCATAAACTCCTCAAAGCTAATAGAACCATCACCATCCATATCGATAGCTCGAACAATCCGTTCGTGTCAAGCTGGACGAACATCTCAACGAGTTTGTCAGAAGGAATAGCTGGAGAGAGAGCATGAATCGCATCACGAAACTCTTCCCATGAGATGATCTGACCGTCTTTGTTCTTGCCAAACCTCTCGAAGATATCTTATTAGTAAACATGAGATCCAACTCAAAACTAATTGGCAATGAGTAGAAAGACCCATGTACTATATATATTGCCCCACAAATCTTTATTCTTTCGATGTGGGATATCTTAATACACCTCCCTCATGCTCAGGGCTGGACATCTAAAGCGTGAAGTTTGTGAGACTGGACATCCACGGATAAACCCACAATCGAGAGAAATTTACCATGGGCTCTGATACCATATTAGTAAACATGGGATACAACTCAAAACCAATTAACAAAGAGTGAAGAGACCGATGTACTATATATATTGCTCCACAAATCTCTATTCTCTGGATATGGACACAGTGTTATCCCCTATTCGTATTATTATATATGCACTCTTTTGTTGAATCTTACTTTTTTTTTTTCTGATACTTTATGTGAAAAAAAAAACGAAACACTGTGTCCTTGTATTAGGATTTTGAAGTTATATATCACATTCACGTTTGATTTGTTTTATTTTGTATGTGAAAACACTGAAAGTGGATGTTACATGCTTTGGAAATTAAACTGATTCTTGAAAAGTAGTCATCTATGTTTATTGTTTAACCCGAAATTTAACTCTATACACATAATAATACGACATTTGAACTAACAAAATATAGTCACATATTATATATTTTGTTTTTTTTCATACAATTGAGATCAAGCTTTGATCAATATCCACTAGTTGTTTGCTTATCTTTATAAGAAAGACGACAAATTAATATTACTGTTAATTTAGGATTTTATTAATATTTATAATACCAGTATATATGGCTAATGACCCAACGGCCAACACATTTGGCATGTTGTTATTTGTAAATGATATAATATAATTAGCGGAAAGAACATATGTATACTCTTATTACTGAACAAGCAATTTAGGTTGACTCTCTCATATGTCACCAATTACCAAAGCCATAAACTCGTCAAAGTTTAAATAGCCATCACCATCTGCATCCACCGCTTTAACCTTTTCGGCACAACTCTCCTCGGTGCATGTCTTTCCGATGCTAGTCATGGTCACATAGGAATCACTGACCGGTATCTTCCCATCACCGTCGACATCACAAAGATCAAACACTTCCTTCAACATCTTCTCGATGCAAGAAGTAAACTCGTCGGCGTTTAGCTCGCCGTTACCATCCGCGTCGATCTCGTTGAATAACTTTACGATGTCCTCCTGAGATAATTTGGGAGAGAAAGCAAGAGCCGCTTCACGAAACTCCTCTAACGAGAGTTTACCGTCTTTGTTCTTGTCGAACTTGTCGAAGACCCGTTTTGCAGACATTTTCTTGAACTGTATATGTTTTTGTTTATACTTTCTTCTCCTTTGTGTTTTTTAGAATTATATTTATAGTGTTTGGAAACTATAGAAATCACATATATAGTCTAATTAATGATGAATAATTACATTGGATTATATCCTAGAAATTGGATTTGTACAATCTGCATGTTATCAATAGTTGGTCACATCATTGTTTATCTTACAATAAAAACTCTCATATATGTTGTGTTAAAATGGAGTATAAGTTTTTGAGCCATCTGGAATAGTATTAAAAACCTCTAAAGTCTTGGAAATTTTGTAAAAAAATTAGATGAGATTCAGTTTGACACATGTTAGTAAGTAAGCAAGAAAAAAAATAATGTAAATCAAGTTTATCCAGTACATTAATATTTAAAATTAAAAAGTGTAAATATTTCTAGATAACTAAAGTGTATTTTGTTGTTATACAAAAAAAATTGATTAGATAAGTTCCACTAATTACAAGAAAAAAATTACCAACGTTAAAAGGAAAAAGAAGGGGTAATAAAGTAAATTACGGATTTACCCTTCCCCTAATGTTTCTCTCCGTCATCTCTCTCACTCGCCGACCATTAGAGGATTATCTCCGGCTTCTAAAAGATCGACCGCCGTCAAAACCAAAGATTCAAAGCGAACCGGGAGATTGAATGGCAGATGCAGCAGCTCCGAATTCAGGATCCGAATTTAACCCAGGAGCAAGACGCGGAAAATCTATCGATGAATGCCAAGACATGATTCAGAGAAGCTTCCGAAGTAAATATATACACACAGACTAACTAAGCATCTCCGTTTTTCAAATCTTTGTTTTTTTCCGATTCTTAATCCCATTGGTTCTTTGATCTAGCTCGCTCTTTAAATCTGAGAAATTCATGAGAATTAGAGCAATCTAGGGTTTAAGGTTTTAGAAAATCAAAGCAGTTGACGACTCGTGGGGTTTCTCAAATATCAATTGCTTTGATTTGGTCTGATTTTTTGAATGTTGTTTTGAATATATAGACCCAATTGTGAAGTTTCTGATGGAGCAAATGGAGAAATCTGGGTGTAGAGTTGGTGATAATTTCGTTAAGGCTGTTGTTTGTACTGGACCTGTAGCTGGAGGTTACACTAAAGGAAGAGGGGTAACACACACACAGTCACACACAGTTTTCTAATTTTTCTTCTTCCTTTTGATGCTGAATCTTGCTATATTCTTTTTTTTTGCTTCAAGATCACTGTCTGCAGCAACTATCTGACCATTCAAGATGAAGTGAACCAAGTAGTTATACATGAGTTGATCCATGCTTATGACGAGTGCCGAGCCAAGAACTTGGATTGGACTAATTGTGCTCATCATGCTTGCAGCGAGGTGATTTCAATGTTAGATTAAAGCTTTACTGTGTAGCGCTAAACTGTTTTCATATTTCTTGATAGGTTTTTGTGTGTGTGTATTCCTTGAACACAGATACGTGCAGGTCATCTAAGCGGTGATTGCCATTTCAAGAGAGAACTTTTGCGAGGTTTCATTAAATTAAGAGGGCATGAACAAGTAAGTCACTGTATGTTGCATTAGTTAGTTCTTATAAACACTTGTTGAATCATTGTTAGTGTTAACCCAATTCACGGTTTTTTCAAAAGGAATGTATTAAAAGAAGAGTGTTGAAATCCCTTCGTGGAAACCCGTATTGCTCGGAAGTAGCTGCTAAAGACGCAATGGAAGCAGTGTGGGATACTTGTTACAATGACACTAAGCCTTTTGACAGAGCTCCTTGAAGGTAATAAGTCTCTTTGCACTCTCAAAAGACTTATTTTTGCTTCAAATATTCATCTTTGAAGATCATATAAAGCCGGGAAAAAACTGTTGGATTCAGCCTTTGATTTGTTTTTCCCCATCTATTTCTCACAGTCCAACCTTTTTGGCCAAGTTAAAAAACGATAGTATTCTTTACATTGTTGTTTGAAACAGTGGAAAAGGTGTAATACAGAATCTTGATTTCAAGTGGATTTTGCTTGAAAGTGATTTATGGATTTGTGTTTTAACATCACACTGTGGAGGAATAGTAAGCTCTGAATCTAACAGTGTAATCGAAAATTGATGCTTTTGGGACAGAACAGAGTAAAACACACATCATTTTTTAAGAAAATTTATTGATCTAATGATTGTTATGAATTCTTTTAAGCATATACAAGTTGGTAATGTTTGTTTTTTCCAATTGATAATCACAATCAGTTTTAGGATCCAAGTGATGGATTTAAATTATATGAGCTTGAGCTGAAAATGGTAGAAATGTCACAAGATGTTAACCTGAATGTATTATCGTCAAATATTGATGACAAAAGGTGGACGATCAATTTCTTTCACTATTTTCTTCTTGTTGTAACAACAATCAAAAAGAAAAAGAAAAAACAACAACTTTTGAATTGAGAGTTAATGAAAGACCAAGTCAAATTCTAATTTTGGTAAATTCGGGTTTTTCATTAAATCGCCTAATTTAAAGCATAGCCTCAGCTTAGTCACATTCAAATCTCTTTATATAACACTTAAGGTTTCATCTGATCTTTCCGACCAAAAGAACAAAAAAAAACTACAAACAATGGCTGACGCAACGGAAAAAGCTGAGCATGACCGTATTTTCAAGAAATTTGATGCTAACGGGGATGGAAAAATCTCTGCGGCCGAGCTTGGAGATGCTCTTAAGAACCTTGGCTCGGTCACACACGAGGACATTAAGCGTATGATGGCCGAGATCGATACCGATGGTGATGGATACATCTCGTACGACGAATTTTCTGATTTCGCAAGTGCCAATCGTGGTCTTATGAAAGACGTCGCCAAGATTTTCTAAGCTTAACTGACAATATGGTGCATGTGAGATTTAATCATGTTTAATTTGTTTTGTAATGACAATCATTTGATTAAGTATGTTTTTTTCTTTTATGTCTTATTTTCATGGAGTGGAAAGGTCTTGGATTATTCTTCAAACGGATTGTAACGATGTATTGAAGAATTGTCCATTCTTTAGTTTATGTCTTTTTGCGGATTTTGGCATGGTTACTTTTTAAATGCTCGAGATCTTTGGTTCTCTAGTACATAATTATAAGTCTATTGACTGAGACCATTAGAGATGATTAAGCATGAATACATAAACCCAAATATAGTCATTTCCATAAATAAATAAAAATAAAAAAAAAGTAGAATTATATTTAGAACTTGCTAACTCTGAGATTTTAATAAATTTTACCATATGAATTGTGCGAAGTTTGATAATATATAGTTCTAAATATCTATAGATACCTCTCTTACACAGTCACAGATCAATTAAACATCTTAAGTTTGATGTTGGCTCTTTATCTTTATAATACTTTTAGCCATTCGCAAAAACATATCGTTTCTAGATATAGCTACAGATAAGATAAAGACCTTATAACAAAAGAAATAAAGAATGGTTGGTACCAATTGATCTCAACATTGAGGACCAAACACATATTACTTTAATAATCGAATAAAATCTCACAAATAGCTTTGAGCCATCTACATCATTCATTGTTCCCAAAAAAAAAATATCTTTTTACAACTAAAAGTTAAAAAAAAACTAGAGAAATAGAAGCCATCCTTTAGCCAAAAAAAAAAAAAAAAGGTCTTCAACCCAATTTTCTCCTATGAATTTGGATTTATTGTTTTCCTACACAATTTGTTTTATAAAATAATATAAAAATATGATAAAGTAGTTTCCCTAAATAAAATATTTGACTGAAAAATATATATATAAACAAATATGTGTATATTGCCACTCGTGTGTAGTATAAATATACACGTACTATGTAACCGTTGGCCAACGTCCTTTACTCATACGTCTCTCTCTCTCTCTCTCTCTCTCAGCAGATCTTTATTTCTTTCCTTCTTTCTCGTGAAATGGACCTCGCCGGAGAAACAAACAGCCTAATCTCCACCGTGGCTTCTTCTTCCTCTTCCTCCGTTTCATCAATCGACGCGAGCCTCGATTGCGATTCGCCACGTGGCGGAGATGTAGACCACGAATTGCTCCACCACCACCACCACACCGCGGCGGCGGTTTCTTCTTCGTCGTCGGTTTCGGTTTCTTCTTCTTCTTCCGCTTCAATCCAGAGAGTTCTCAGTTTAATCAGATCCGAGGATTCAGATTCGAGGCTGTATGCAGCAAGAGAGATCCGTCGGCTAACAAAGACGTCTCACAGGTGCCGCCGACACTTTTCCCAAGCCGTGGAGCCTCTCGTTTCGATGCTCCGGTTTGATTCGCCTGAATCTCACCACGAGGCTGCTCTACTTGCTCTCCTTAACCTCGCCGTCAAAGACGAGAAGTACGTTTCTTCTTCTTCTTCTTCCCCAATTTAAAATTTGTTCTGTTTTCTTCGTATAACTGATCTGATAGTGATTTCTTCTTAGCTTGGAATTAGTTAGTTAGGTTAACATGAGATTATACAAAATTCCTTTTTGGTCTGTTTCGTGTAAGTTCATGATTAGATTAGATATGGCGTAATGGATAATCTCGACCGTAGCGATCTTTATTTTTTTGTATGGTTTAAAAATCAGATTGGGTGGATCAATCAACTTTTGTTGGCTATTGCTTTTTTTGTTTTGCTTGGAGTATACTCTATGTTTCTTCAACCTTTTTTTTTTCCTCTTTTGTTTCCTTTTTTTTTGCTTCCTTTTGAAGGTTTTTTTTTTTTTTATTTATTGTTACTGGGGGAATTCAAAATTTTGCCTAGGGGTTCGTCACAGTATACTACTACAAGGATAGATAGATACTCTTCTTTATTCCTTACTTTAATATTTATTCTTTGGTTTATGCGGTTTTCTGGAGAATTCTGACTTATTTTCTTTTTTCTTTTGTTTAATCGTTCATGTTTGGTGAGGTTTGATTGGTTTCTCTACTTGTATATGGCAATTTTGATTGATCTATTTCTACACAAAAAAGCTATGAGTCATGTTACCTTTTCTTTTTCTTTTTTTACCCTTAGTCTTGACATTCCAATAGCAAAGCAAAGAATCAAGTTGTAAGATAACACTAGAACAAGAATCTTTCTTTCTCTACCTATACCCGCCGCAAATTCCACGTTCTTTTGCTTGCTTCTATAGAAAGAGAGGACAATAACAGACCAATCTCGACGCATCTCAAAGATTTTGATCCAAGAAGGCCTTTAAATTTGTGTCAAACTAGAAAAACAGAGGATGATTTAAGTTTTTTTAAGGTGGAAATCACCTGAAGTTAACTAACTCTGTGCTTTGGGGCAGGTATGAATTAAGTTTGCACAGCTTAATTTATTAGCTCTTTCTGCATCTGTAGGACCCTGCTTTACCAGACTTGAGTTTTTTTGGTGTATAACTACTGAATCTTCCTTAGTTTATACGCAAACGACTTTGTAGTGAATTTCTTATTTGGTCTAAACTCTGAGATCATCGCTTTCTTTTTATTAATGGGATCCATCTAGTGGAGAGGAGAGGAGAGAAGGAGCAAGCAAAGTAAAGATACTAGACCCCAAGCCTTTCTTTTTCCTTCACTTTTCCTCTCATATAAAGTTTTCATTAAATATCTTTCCTACTTTAAATTTTGATGTCTTATAAACATTAATTAATTAGGTCGGCTTGGTTTTCCTAAGAGGTTAGGTTGGTGGCTACAACTCTATTTCCCTTTGTTACAATTCATATGACTTTTTATATTGAATGCAGAGTAAAGTCTTAGAGAAAGAAAGATTGATTTTTGCCTATTTGCTAAGAAACATATGTATGTGTCATTGTCTTCAAGACTATTCTCCTCTGAGACTATTATTCTGAGTTTTTGTTGTTGATTTTTCTAATCTTCAGGAATAAAGTCAGTATAATTGAAGCTGGTGCTTTAGAGCCAATCATCAACTTTTTACAATCAAATAGTCCAACACTTCAAGAGTATGCTTCTGCATCTTTGCTCACTCTCTCCGCGTCAGTAAACAACAAACCCATCATTGGAGCTAATGGCGTGATTCCTTTATTAGTCAATGTCATTAAACATGGAAGCCCACAAGCCAAAGCTGATGCAGTAATGGCCCTTTCCAACCTCTCTACGCTCCCCGATAACCTAAGCATGATCCTATCCACTAAACCACTCTCACCGATACTAAATCTTCTCAAATCAAGTAAAATGTCATCGAAAACATCTGAGAAATGTTGTTCCCTGATAGAATCCTTGATGGTTTCTGGCGAGGAGCCGAGATCAGGGTTAATTTCTAACGAAGGTGGAGTTTTAGCGGTCGTGGAAGTTCTTGAAAACGGGTCATTACAAGCACGGGAACACGCGGTTGGCGTGCTTTTAACGCTGTGCCAAAGCGATAGAAGTAAATACAGAGAGCCAATTCTTAGAGAAGGTGTGATACCGGGACTGCTTGAGCTAACGGTTCAAGGGACATCGAAATCTCGGACTAAAGCTCAAAGACTTCTGTGTTTGCTTAGGGACTCGGAAAGCCCTAGATCAGAGGTTCAACCTGATACAATAGAAAACATAGTGTCAAGCTTAATCTCTCATATAGACGGGGATGATCAATCCGGTAAAGCAAAGAAGATGCTAGCTGAAATGGTGCAAGTTAGCATGGAAAAAAGCTTGAGACATCTACAAGAACGTGCTTCTACTCTTGTCCGTCCTTAAACCTGTGATCCCCAAAACCGCAATCCCGAGGTTTATTTCTAAGTATTTACTGTGGTTTGACCGGATAAGGGTGGTGAAGATTGATATATGCCAGTCCAGTTGCCGGCGTTTTGGTTCTTAGTGACTGGTTTTTTTTTCTTTTTTTTTTTACTCATAAGTGTTCATAATAAAAAGCTTTCTGTAATCTTAAGTCATTTTGTGTGTACATTACTACTATATATACAGACGCTTTTACTTTTAAAAAGTTTCATTGATATCATAATGGCATTGGAGTGTTCATTATATAATAAACCGAACTTATCCGACCAAAATACCCACACGAAAGAAGATATATTTTTGACTATCCTTCTAGATTGAATTTCAGAATTAACTTCATATATGTTTTCATAACTAATTCTTTTTTTACTGGAGTTTAGACTTCAAAGCTCCTTCTTTTTCTAGGGGGAAAAAAACATGTTTTCAAGATCATATGTATAGAATAATCATCCAAAATTTGGATCCACCGACTCTTTTGCAGAAGACCATTGAGTTTTGAGGCTTATGATCTCATTAGTACTTTTCACCTCCCATGTCTTTAAAAGTTGATTACGTACGCCAATAACAACTGCACATCCATCTTACCTCATCAAACCCATACTAAAAGTAAATAGGGAGAGAAGAATCGAACAATCTGTCTGTTCTTTTAATGTATCAAAAACAAAAACAAAATTGAAGAAAATCTTATTAAAAAAAAAACAAAAAAAAAACTGACATCAGTCCTTGAAACTGAAAGTACGTTTTGGATCCGCCTTTTTCAGAGACGCTCACGTTCACTCTACCCATGTTATCAACGAAACTGTCCAAAATTGAAAATATCACACAATCATTTACTATTTAATATTGAATGAAGTAGTAAACTAAAAAAAAAACATACAGAATCGTTATCCTTCCATTTATTGAAAACTACTATAAGCTCGAGCTACGATACAAAGATTTTTACTCATTCTCTTCTTATTAACTCTCAAAGATACGCACAAGGTCCAAAAAGATAAAAGTTGTGAACTTTTAGACAAAACAGTTAAACACACAAAAACTTCGGGGTTAAAAAGTAAAAAAAAAACATAACTAAAGGTCACGGTCTCTTTCCCTAAATCTTTAAAAACATTTATTATTGTTCCCGGTTTCATCATCTCTCTACCGCCGCGACTCCGCCGCTCCGGCGAGTTTCCAAGCCGAGGTTGTGATGAGTGGTCTCGTCTGCCACCCAAGCATAAGGCAACCATCTTTTTCTTCAACTCTGTATCCATCTCCCGCAGCAAAAACCGATAAAAGTATGCTCGCTTGTTTAAACCCGCTAGATCCGAGATGAACCGGGTCAAATCCACCGGTCTTCATCCGGTTCCTCCACTGCGGTAACGTCTCGTGTCGCTCGACCCGATCGGTTCCTTCCGCCGCAACGACGTTGAGTATCTGTCTCCCTAAATACACCTCTGACATAGCTCGGTCTTGACTCGGCAAGCTGTAGCTATCCTCGAGCGAGTCGAAAAGGCTCGAGTAGTAATGAAGCGCTTCGTTGAACCTGTCCAGGAAGACGACTCCGTTGTGGTTCGCTTCTTGCTCAACCACCGTTACGATACTCGGTTTAACTGCCTTAACCGTACCGAGAAGCTTTTCGATTGAACCGGATCGGGCTAATAACCGGTGGAGCTCAAAAACAGAATTAACCACTAAGGTTTCAGATTCGGGTCGGGTTTCGAACATCTCGGGTTCAAGATCCGATAAACTCTCAGCGGCTAAGCCTTTGAATTCGAACTCGACGCCTAGGTTCTGAGCGAACTGAGCTAATCTCCAACCTAACTGTTGAAGCGAATCCGAATTCTCCTTCTGCGGTGGTCCGACTCCGGTGAGACGAAACAACGGAGGTCCGCCGGGTCGGAGAGCTAAAGCTTGCATCAAAGCAGGCCATTGCATCCCTTGGTTAAGCCCTAAATCGATGACGTGTACTCTACGCGACATCGCCACAGCTTCGAGTATGGCTTGGTTCGCCGTAAAGTGAGCGAATTTTAGGTAAGGGCAAGACTCGTAGAAGTGCATCTGAAGAACCTCTTCGAATGAGACGTCCGTGTCCGCGGTGTAGCCACGGTAGATACGGCGAGCCAAGGCTTGGGCGAAATAAGTAGCGACTTTTCCCATAGCTCCGGCTTGAGAAGCAGCGAGTGTTCCCACGCGTTTCACTAGCGCGTCGGCTAAGGTGAGATTCTCCTGCTGAATCGCCTCACCGCACGCCACTAGCGCGTGGACGAGTCTAACCCCGGTCTCTTGAGAGTCAACGAGCACCATGGGACGAGTTGACTCACCCGTCGAGTCGGATCCTCTTGCTGCTAGCTTCTTCGTCAAAGACTTCTTCTTCCTGCTTTGGAAACGCAGAGAGACCCGGAATTGCTCTGAGATCGTATTCGGATCTATCCACACAACCTCCGGTCGTCGGGTCAAGATCCGAAGAAGCCGGGTTGTTAAGTTCGGAGAGCATGCTCTCGACCCAGTTAGAGAGATCAGATGGGTTGTAATGAACAGTGTCGTTCAAGAGAGTAGAGCTGCCTACATCGTCATTAGAAAGCACCATCTCGAGCTGCTCAAGCTTCTGTGCAACTTCAGCCATCTCAGAAGATCGAACCTTGTAGCCAAGAACAGCAAGAAGCTCATCGTCCATGTTGTTGTTGTTGTTGTCATCAGCAGCAGCCATCTTCTTATCCACCATTGAAGGACCTTCACCGGAACAACGAGAAGATGGTGGTGGGTCCCACGTTTCGCCATGTCCTCTCTTCATCTTTTTTTACTAGCTACTTTCTTGTGATCGATTGAGTTAAAAGAGAGACTGATGATGATGATGATGATATAGTTGAAACTTGAAACAAACAGAAAAAAAAGAGACAAAAGAGATGAGTTTAGATATAAGTAGAAGAAAGGAGTTTACTTTACTTCATGGGTTGGTAAGGTTTTTTATTAATGGGGATTTGAAATAAAAGAAAAAAATATAATGAATTTGTGGGTCATTTTTTTGTGATTTGGTTAGAGACAATTTTGTGGAAAGAAAGGGAGATTCTGAGAGGAACAATATGTAATAAACACGAGGGAGAGTCAGAAATAGAGAGGTCCAATTAGAGAAGTGACCTGTGAAGTGTGTTTAAGAGATAAGAATCAGAGCATGCCACCATAGTTTGGCATCTGTTCTTCTCTCTTTCTTTTTTTCTTTTTTCTAACTCCAAAATTTTTTACTCGTTTTTTAATAAAAATTGAGTCATTAACAGCCTATTGGTTGTGAAATTATCTATTTTTTTATATATAAATTGATCTGTTAAGTAGTTTTGCTAGTGAAACTTTACTTTTAGGTTGTACTGAAGTATAAAACTTTCTTTTAATAACACTGTCATAGTCTTAATCCTTCTATACGATTACGATTACGACTTAATTGTTTATTAAGTGGAATATCGTCATATTCTTGCTTACGACTTCTTTGTTCTTAAACCGAAACGGAACCAAATGCGTGTTAAGTTAATGGTACTCAATCAATATGTATGTCTTTTTCAAAGTTTGTATTTCCTTTTGTGGAGGATATATATTTATTTTTACAATTGTTGTTTGACCGGACTAAACAATTGACATATGAGATTTTTCTAATGACAATAGTAGAAACAATTTAAAATTTGATAGATTACTAAGAGAATCCTATTCTTCTTTAATCCATTTCCTACTAATGGATAGTTCTAATTCCTACTCATGTATTTAAAGTCACGGAATAAGTTCATCCATAATTTGATAGATCATACGCACGTTCTACACCGTAACAGATTAAAATTGAAGCCAGGATGGTATGACAGAAATTTAAAGTTCGACAATACATGGAAGCAGGAATCCTATGTATGTTTTCAGTAGATACTGTCAGGTGTCATACTGCGTTCAGTATTAAGAGATTCTAACTCGAGCATCATTAGATAATTCATTATTTGTATCGGTCTACAAGACAAGTATAGTAACCAAATTACATGTTATGATTCAACCATTACTCTTTTATTTACCAAATGCTAAAGTTTTTGGCGATCATAATTATTTGTCATATTATAATAAACTAAACAAATTTGTTTGTAGTTAGTTAAGCATTATTTCATTGAGATAAAACTACGGCTCAAAGTCACTGAGGCGGACACATGAGCTACCTTTCATGTGCCACGTAGAGGAAGACATAGCCTACGAAACGTCCACAACATAAATTTATGTCATATATCCATCAGCAGGTCAATATAATATACACATCAGCATGCATAATAATTAAGGTTTTTCGAATAATTTTTGGAAATTCGTAAAAGATCCTTTTGGAATATTTAAAAAAAAAAACAAAGTTGTGGGGATTGTTGTATTGTATGGTCCCAGTCGCAGCTACGAAGAAAATGATATTCGTTGATGTGTTCAGGGAGTCACATGGTGCATGCTTTCCCATTTTTAGTCATTTGATTGTAACTTGTGTCTAAATTTGCCTGTTTTTGCTTTTGTGGTTTACATTATTTTGTTACTTTTAATTCCAATGGATCATCAACCACCGTTTGTCTCAGCTAACGCGAGAGGTAAGGAACCATACTAGCATTAGTCACGCCGGAATTAATTAGTCCACCTAAAAAAAACACTTGTTCATTGTTATTTTTATTTCACCTTATTCACTCCTACCATTCAAGTTTTAACTACATCATCAAACTGAGTCTTTGGACCACTAAACAAACAAAAAAAAAAAGAAAAATTATTGGTTCTATCCCCCTTTTACCGAATATTCAAATCAAAGTGCCCACTCCTTCGCCAGTTCTCCTGTTCACCATTTTCATTTTCTTCATCATTCAAGAAATCTTCTTCCAACGGTTCCTTCTCCTCTTTCTGGCTGTTACTATTGATATTGTTATTCCCCCATCCGTTCATCAGCATCATCATCTCATTAGGGTTCATGTTACGCCCCTGTTCTCCATGGTTCCCAATCGCATTAGCTCTCAACGGGTTGCGAGCCATCATCTCCGCATGAGATTGTTGCGACTCTGCTGCCCTCGCCTGTGACATAGCCGCCATTCTTAACCTCGCCTCCTGTTCCTTCATCTCCCTATCCAGTTCCGATTTCAGCTCAATACATGCTTTTCTCTCGTCCTGCAGCAGAAGATGTTCAATCATCAGCCTTTCCTCAGCTCTGGCTTCTCCATCGTTTCTCTTCTGAGTTATTCTGTTGAAAGCTTGGGCTTGTTCCTCAAACGTAGCCTTGAATTCTGCAAATTTGGCTGCAATGTTGTTATCCCATAGCTGACAGAGAGGTAGCTTCTTGCTTGTTGGGTCTGATTCAAGGATCTTAGCCTCCTCTTCCTCTGCTTCGTAATCTGCTACGACGTGATAAGGTAGCAATCTGCATAGAGATGGGTAAATAAACAAAGAGAGAGATATTGTAAACTAGACTCAGAATAACCCTGAAGATGTAACAAACCTCATAAAAGATAAAACCATCAATCAAGATGATTCCACATTATACTAAGCAAGAGAATAATAATAAACATATCATATTATAATGCAGCAATGAGAACCAGAAGACCTAATGCAGACCCACCAAAGCTATATAGATCAACAGACACAAATATCACATAGCCACAGGGTATTAAAAATAGAAAATTTTCTGCAATCCCAAGAAAATAAAAAGGGTGAAGAACTCCATTAATAAAGCATTGGCCTTTATGAAAAAAGATGACAAGTCAGATCCACAAAAACTAATTGGGATATTCCTCTACAGAATCTTTAAAGCTAAAGACAACAAACAGAGAGATCAATAACTCAAAAAATCACTAAAAATTTTCAAGAACCCATAAATGAATTTCAATTCTGGAATTAGACGAACCTTTCACAAGCGTCTTCGAGAGAAGCGAAAGGTCGCTTGAAATCGGGATGGCAGACACGCCAAGCGTCCTGGTAAGCGAATTGCATCTCCGATTGATTCGAAGGACGCATCAATTTCTGCTGTTGTTGTTGTTGCTGCTGTTGCTGCATCATCATCATCTGCTGCTGTTGGAGTTGATGAAAGTTATTGCCTTGTTGAATCAAATTAGGGGTAGGGTTAGCGTTCTGAAGAAACGGGTTAACGGGTCGGTTCTGGATTAACCCGGGAGGACGGAGATGAGGGTCGATGTTCATCGGAAACCTCGACATCGTCACCTGTTGCTGCTGCTGTTTCTGCAAATGCTGCATCAGAAAGAGCTGTTGTTGACGCTGTTGCAGTTGTTGTTGTTGCTGCATTTGAACAAGGAGCTGTCGTTGTTGTTCATGTAGCTGCTGCTGCTGCTTCGATTCCTCCATTCTCTCCCGTAAATTTCGAATTTTTAGGGTTCCTTCTGTTTGCATAAACTGTTCTACTACTACTCCGCCATGACAATCGGAACAACTATTTGATATATTTATATCAAAGCCCATTAAAGGCCCAATATGTTTTAACAACATACATAAGACAAATAAGCCCATTAAGCTTTTTTTTTTCTTTTTGTGATAAATACAACATCACTTTCTCTTCCTAGGATAGATATTAGCCTTGAAAGGGTTTTTCATGACCATTGTGATGAACTGTTGCTTCTCGGACATATCAACTTCTTCACCTTCCACACATTTCCACTCGAATTTCCAAACCAAGTTGGCCACATAGTATTCTAGGTGAAGCAACGAAAGGGCGTAACCGGGACACATCCTTCGTCCCGCTCCAAACGGCATCATCTTGATCTCGCGAGTTCCGGTCATATCGAAATCATATGCTTCCCCGTTCTCTAGAAATCTTTCGGGCTTGAACGTTAGAGGATCCTCCCATATCTTCGGGTCCCGACCCATTTCTCCTACCATGAAGTTTATTGTACCTACTCCCACACGAAAAATTAATTACATGTTGGACCAAATGGGGTATTTGTTACATATAAGAGTTTCTACAACCATATCATCTCTAAAAAACTTAAATGATGATGATCCACAAATATGACCCATTTCTCCTACCATGAAGTTTATTGTACCTACTCCCACACAAAATTAATTACGTACCGATGATTGGACCAAATAGGGTATTATATTACATTTAAGAGTTTCTACAACCATATCATCTTTAAAAACTTAAATGATGATGTTTCAAAATAGTGACTAACCTAAAATCGTCTGTTACTCTTCTTTAGTCTCTTATTATACTATACTAATTTCCCAAATTTACTATATATGTTCATCATTCCAAATAAGTTAGTGCATACGGATGATATATTCTTCTTATAATTTAGTAATAATGTTTTACCTTGGCGTGGTACGAGGAATCCACCCAAAACGGTGTCGTGTGTGACCTTATGGTAAGACAAGTAGTGACCAGGAGGGTATCTTCTTAAACACTCCAAGATCACAGCTTTGAGATAACTCATCTTCCCTAAATCCTCTTCTTTGATCTCTTCTCGATCATCTGCTTCTCCGGCCAACACACTCTTCATTTCCTCGTATACCTTACTCTGTATCTCTGGATACTTCACCATGATCGCCATAATCCACTGCATCTCCGTTGCCGTGGGATCCGTAGCTGCGTTTAGAAACTCCGAGCATAGACTCACGACCTCCGATTCACTCAGCTTCCTCTTCTTCTTCTCTCCTTCTTCTCCCTCATCCGTCGGAATCTCTAGATTCAGTAGCGTATCGACGTAACAGAGAACATCTCCGGTGTTTTCTTTGCTCCTCGCGTTCACGTATCGGAGTATGACGTCCTCCTGAGACTTCCTTAGTTCTAAGAACTCTTTCCACTTTCCCCGGAGCAAGAACTTGGTTACGCTTGGGAAGATGTTGAGTACGCTGAACTTGGTGTAGCTCATAAGCATAGTGTACTGAGCTTCTTCGATCTCTCTGATCTCTTCTCTTCTCAGCTTCTCGCCGAAACACATCAGAGCCAACAAATAAAACATAGCGTGACGGAGGTGGTCTAAAGCATCGGAGACATGCCCTTTCTCTCTCTGCTCTGTTTCGAACAGATCAACGAGAATCTCGAGAGACCACTTCCTCGACGGCGCGTACGCTTTCACGCGCGCAGGCTGGAGGATTTCTGAGGTGAGGTTCCGGCGGAGGGTTCTCCAGAGAGAGCCGTAGACGGAGGAGTGGATGTCGTGTTGGTTGCTGGTGATGACTTTGGTGGTGGGGAGAGCCAGAGGACGGTCGGAGAAAACGGCGCCGTTTTGGACAAGGGCTTGGTGAGCGAGTGATCTGTCGGTGACCCATATGGAAGGTTTGGAGCCTACGTGGAGTGTTATGATTGGACCGTGACGTGAGGCTAAGTCACGGAGAACGCCTTGGAAATCGGAGAAGCTGTTTTTCTTAAGCCAGGTGATGTTTCCGACGACCGGATAACGAGGCGGCCCCGGTGGGAGTTTGTGGGTTGGTGAGAAGAAGATGCGTTTGAGGAAGATGGAGAAGGTGAGAGAGGAGGTGATGAGGAATATGATAGTGATGATCTCCATCGTACGTTGCTCCCTCTTGCTTCAAATTAAAGCTATAGTGTTTCAATAATTAAAGGTATGTGAGAAATAGGTCTGATTTCTAAAGATATATATATATATAGAGTTAACGAAAACTCTTTTGTTCGCATTATATTTTTTCTTCACATAATCTTACACCATTGATGTGATCGCATGACTTTATCGTGCATGTCTTTGTACACTTGTAAGTTTTGTCCACCCAACCTGCCTGCCTAGTTGTGGTGNGGGCGCGTGTGCCTTCACGCGCGACGGCTGGAGGATTTCTGAGGTGAGGTTCCGGCGGAGGGTTCTCCAGAGAGAGCCGTATACGGAGGAGTGGATGTCGTGTTGGTTGCTGGTGATGACTTTGGTGGTGGGGAGAGCCAGAGGACGGTCGGAGAAAACGGCGCCGTTTTGGACAAGGGCTTGGTGAGCGAGTGATCTGTCGGTGACCCATATGGAAGGTTTGGAGCCTACGTGGAGTGTTATGATTGGACCGTGACGTGAGGCTAAGTCAC
>NC_025703.1:1126005-1171546 GCF_000633955.1 Camelina sativa
GTGATGACTTTGGTGGTGGGGAGAGCCAGAGGACGGTCGGAGAAAACGGCGCCGTTTTGGACAAGGGCTTGGTGAGCGAGTGATCTGTCGGTGACCCATATGGAAGGTTTGGAGCCTACGTGGAGTGTTATGATTGGACCGTGACGTGAGGCTAAGTCACGGAGAACGCCTTGGAAATCGGAGAAGCTGTTTTTCTTAAGCCAGGTGATGTTTCCGACGACCGGATAACGAGGCGGCCCCGGTGGGAGTTTGTGGGTTGGTGAGAAGAAGATGCGTTTGAGGAAGATGGAGAAGGTGAGAGAGGAGGTGATGAGGAATATGATAGTGATGATCTCCATCGTACGTTGCTCCCTCTTGCTTCAAATTAAAGCTATAGTGTTTCAATAATTAAAGGTATGTGAGAAATAGGTCTGATTTCTAAAGATATATATATATATAGAGTTAACGAAAACTCTTTTGTTCGCATTATATTTTTTCTTCACATAATCTTACACCATTGATGTGATCGCATGACTTTATCGTGCATGTCTTTGTACACTTGTAAGTTTTGTCCACCCAACCTGCCTGCCTAGTTGTGGTGTATCAAACAGAAATCGGGAAAATACAAGGTGAAATTTACTTTTTTCTTTTTTCTTTTAATCAAAGACATACTTTTTCTCTTGGCATATTCAACGTATACATATTTTTTAACCGGTGTCAAACTATAACAGCAAAAATCTCTTCATAAATATACTAAACATCCTACAAAATATTTATAAAAACATAAAACACTTTATTTATCTATAAGTTGAATCATATTTAGCAAAAAAATAGAACACTTCATAAAATCACCCTACTATCTTGATATCAACTTCTCATTTGTAATAATTTTTTGACGTTCAAAAATTGATCAAAGAAAAACTATAATTATATAGAAGAAACCACACTTTGTATAATCATAAAAATAAAGAAGACAAGACAACAGTTCATATTTTGGTTGAATCATTAATTTGGGTACAAAGATAAAAAATAAATTAAAATAGATTGATCAAATAATAACCTAAGAATAGATGCAAATTAAAAGCTTGATATAAATCTCAAAATAGTGTATGTGCGTACACACTGCTTCGTATCCTCTGACCTTTTCAAAAGGGAAAAAAAGGATCGATTTTACTGTCACTATTTTTGTATTTTGTCCTGAGTTTGATTAACTAGATATTATCCCAAAGAAAGAAAAGTACTCGAATGGGAGTGGAAAGGGAATTGACGACTGACAACAATGTAAACTGTAGCGTATACGTTGCTGCTTTCTAGTTTTGTTTTCTTTCAATCGTGTAATGAATCCTGAGCTTAACACTTTCATTTACATCTTGGCTTGCTTTTTTTGTCAAACCTTTTGTTTTCATTCATTCAAGGACACAAATACAAGTACAAAAAGGTAGAGTTCCAAAGTTCAAAATAATACAAGAAAGAACATTCCCCAATGCCATAAAATTAGAAGTAAAATACATTGATTGCAAATCCAAGAGAGCTATGAACCATGAGTTTGGGAGCCCATTGGCACATGTGAGGTCAAGGTAAATCGATAGACCATCCTTGGATAAACCAGAGGACGAATGGTTGGTCTTGGTCAAACGACGCTTAGACGATGAGAAGAGAGTCGATACTTTGGAGTCCATAGGGGCAAGAAGCACTGCCCACAGTATCCAAACAGCACAGACTCGGAAGACTATATTTGTGTAGTCGAGAGGAGGTTGCTTTAACATCCAAAGCAGAGGGATTAGATCACTTCGATAAAACGCTTCAAGGGCTAGTTGGTATGGGATCCGGGTGATGAGGAGGGTAGAGAAGAGATGCTTATCATCATCATATAACCAGCTTAACTGATAACTATCATTGAACCTAAAGAGTTCAAGACCATATGTACCACTTTTGCTAGCACAGTTTGAGAAACATAGACCATAGAATCGCAGAGGATGATACTCAATCCGAAAACCCCTAAAGACAACTGCAGCAAGGTTCCATACAAGAGGTGTGACTGACCAAAGCGGAACTGGTGTTACCTTTCTCCAATGGAGTCTTTGACCATCGGATAACGGGAGACTGGACAGAACTCGGCAAAGGAGACACAAGGACTGTGAGGTACTGGGCTTTACCTTGTTGTTATTGCAGGTTTGATGGAAGTTGAAGAACTTAGGCCTTTTTTGGCTTAATTGTCCTATCCTGAATACTAGGTCCACTAGGGAGAACCCTAGTTTCAGGAAGAAGAGCCGCCGGTGATGGTGAGGATGGTGGCCGCCCGAGAGATGCGGAGAGGTCTGCGGTGCAAGGAGTTTCTCCGGTGAGTGATAGATCGGCGGCTTCCTACGGTGAGCGTAGTAAGATTCGCCATTACTAGCTAAGTCCACTGGAGAGAATCCTAGCTTCAGAACCGTTTGCCAAACTGATACATGGAAATGACGATTGCCCGAAAGAAGCAGAGAGATTTGTGCTACAAGGAGCATCTCCGGTGGGTGGAAGGTCGGCAGGGAACGTCGTTGGCCTCTGTTTGGTTCGACTATGGAGACTAGGTCCACTGGGGAAAATCCTAGTTCCACAAGTAAATGACATGATGAATGGTGAATATGTTGGCTGCCCGAGTTTGGCGAAGAGAGGTTCTCCGGTGAGTGATAGATCGGTGGGGGCATGCAATGGTCTTTGAATGGATCTAAGGCAAGTTTTATTAGGGATTTAAAAAGGATTAAAAGGGGAAAAAAGTAGAGAAAAAGCTTAAAAAGGGTTACACTAATCGGAATAGAGATGAACAGAGCAAGAGCTGGGTCGATTAGATCCCGACCCCGACGGGCAAAAGCCTCGCCGGCGCCGGAAGTTTTGGTTGGGAAAAGGGGTTTCGATACTCGTGCCTGGGAGAGAAATCCTACATTACATGGCTTGTTTTTTCATTATTTTTTTTCATTTAATTTTAAATTTTAATCATGTTTATACTCGTTGATAACAATGTCCCCATAATTTGGTTTAGACAGTCTATTATCACGTGGCGCATGATATATATTCCATTGTGTTGAGATTCATTTAAACCTGGAAAAGAAAAGAATGAAATTGTGGTGACGAGAAGAGAAATGCGAGTCGGTGAACGAAATGGATTGTTTGATTTAGGCCGAACATAATAATATCTTTTGGTTAAGAAATGGATTGTTTGATTTAGGTCCAACATAATAATATCTTTATGGTTTAGTTTAAGCCCATTTGGCTAAGTATGTTGTTGTTATTTTTTTTTTGTTGACAATCGTATGTTGTTGTTATTTTAGCAATAAGTCATGCCAGTTTAGTTAAAATGTTGCTTTAAGGTGGCTGTGTAAGAGAGTTGTTAAGTAGTCTTTGCTGGTGAGCTTAAACCTAAAAGTTAATGATAAGTAATTCCAATGGAAGTAGTTAATAGAGAGCTTTGAGTAAGAGAAAGTGAGTGTGTAAGACTATAAGTATAATCGTTCGTGTAAGAAAAGCATAGAAGCAATATAAATAAAAGTTAAGTTAAACTTATTCCACAAATTCTATAATCATAAAATCGTAAAGAAAGAGTTATACAGTATATCAAGAGTTCAACACACTGAATAAGTGGATATAAACAACAGAGTTACACACGTTATTCCATGAGCGTATTTAGATCCAAGCAAAAACCCAAATCAATTGAGAGGGACTCTCATAGAAAGATATAAGCTCTTCAGAGTGCCACGATCAAAACCAATAGGAGCCGTTATGAAAAATAATGCCTTTGTGGTATGCAACTATGCAAGTATTCAACCTTTAAAACTTCATTAGTCTTTAATTCAATAATTGATTAAACTGATCAATACTTTTACTGATAACGTAACGTCTCGACTAAGCTCTTAGATCTAGAGAAGACATTACACACCTAAGGATTTTGGGTTCACCTCTTAAACACATTAACCACGCCATGTAGCTCTGTTACGAACCTCTCCATCGCCCGTAGCGGCAAGCTAATCGCCACAACGGTTCCTGTCTCACCTTTTTTATTTTCAAACGGCACGTAGAAACTCACTCCCGGAAAACCTGTGATACCGGCCTTAGCGGTTCCACCATACACGGGCTTACCCCATGGCCCGAAATCAACTTCTCCTAAATCAAAATGTCGTAAATCAGATATTAGGTAGTTCCCCGCCAACACAAACATAGGCCGGCCTCTTGTCGCCATTAGGGCTGTTACCGAGCGGACGTAGTCCTCCGTTACGCTGGACTTCGTTTCTTGTATCAACCTCAAAGCAAACTCAAGCGGTTTATCCATAAGATCTCTTGCTCTCGCTATTGCCGGGGGAATGACGAACACGTTTCCATAGTAACCCGGCGATAGCGGTGGGTTACTAAGCTTGGAACGCGAGTTGATGATGCAAGTAAGTCGCATCTCAGTGTTGGGGTCAGGATTCAACGCGATTGTCCGACAACGCCATAAAAACGACGACAACGCTTCAAATGAGGTGTTTCGGAGATCATGCCGAAGGAGTCCCCGTATGGCGGAGATCTCTTCCACCCTAAAGAAGAAAGACCGGCTAACCAAAGGTTCTCTTGCCGCTACCGCATTGATTTCCACCTGATCATCGTACTCACGGTGCGTATGGGTCACACGCGCCTCGGAAGCACTCACAGTCAACAAATGTCGATCCCATACGGGTGGGACCGAGGGGGCATGAAGCCCACACGCCAACTCGCATAGTGATTTTAGAAAGAGTGAGAGACCGGCTGCATCGATCATGGTGTGGTTGCAACGGAGGGCAAATATAAATCCCCTGCATTTCAAGCGAGTGACCTGCATGCCAGTCTCTTTTCATATAATCTAACCATCTTAATAAAAACAAAATATAACCTAACATAGTTTGTCAAAAAAAAAAAAAAAAAACCTAACANACCTAACATAGTTTACCTGGAAAAGAAGTAATGGAGTGTTAATCACATCGGTCGAACCTTCCACGTCAAAGAGAAGCTCTTCTAAGCAAGGGAAAGGAGGGAGAAGCGCATCAGCTTCCTCCAACTCAGCAAGCGCCACGTTAGCTTCAGCTTCAATGAACAAAACGCCTTCACCGGTACAGTCCACTGCGAGTTTCCGGTTTGAAAGTTCCCGGAGCCTACCAGCGAGCGGATAGTAGTAAACCAGCGCCTCGGCTAGGGCTTTCTTTATCACTTGGACCGGATCGAGATCAGTTGTAAGATTAGGTCTATAGAAAAATATAACCGGGATTTGAAATCTTAGCCCTTGTTGGTCATCTATGTCAGAGAGAGGCTTGAGCTCTCGTGGCGTTGGTTTAGCCGGAGTGATTAGTTCCGGCTGCCGGCGATGCACCTTGAACGAGAGACCGGTGGTGGAAGATGTCGGCAAAGACACTTGATGGTCCATAGTTTGAGAGACTTTGAAGATATGGAATCACATGAGACGTACTGTCTTGAGTCTTCACCACACACATTCATATGTACAATATAATGTTATGAGATTTCTTTTCTTAACGGTTGGGTATTTAAGATCTTTTGGACACTGGAAGCAACATCTTTTAAATATGTGTTTTTCCTATATTTTTTTTGGCCCATGTTTAATCCTAGACTTCCCAGTACACACAGTTTAATCCTACTAGACTTCCAGTTTAATCCTAGTACAGTAGTACGCATGTTTCGTTCAATCTTTTTTGGCACATTTTTTTAACAAGAGTGACATATGAAAAGAGTACCACCATTCATTCAACTAGCTCTTTAAATGATTCAACAACTTCCACCAGTCCGATATTTTTGTATATCATCTACAGTTAAACACAAGCATGTGACTGGCTGTACTAATCGGAAAGGCACAATAAATAAGATAAAAGACTTCTTTTTTTTCTTTTGTGTGTGTGTGTGAAATTCCAATCATAATTTAAAACACAGCTTTTGAATTTTACACTTAGAGAATAAACGACATAATCCTTAAAAGCTGTTTGGTCCCAATCACATTATACAGCAATTTGGCGAGGACTCCAGCATCTCTGGAGATCTGAGGGTAAAAATAAACAAGAATAACATTGGTTCTTTTTTCAGGTCAGGGAGATATAAACTCAATTGAGAAAATGAGAGATATGAAACGGAGGATAGGAACTCACATTTGGCCTAGACTTGCGAAATCAAACCCGGGATCAATCTCTTTAACTATATCACTCGGGGGTTGTCCGCATTCTTGCATCTTCTGCATGATCTCCATTATCTTAGCTGAATTGTTCGGTTCATTCTCGTAAACCACATTGAGTTCTTCGATTAGTTTGTACTGTTGTGAATAACGCTTGTAGTCTTCTTCGCTTAGACTGGCTTCATTATCTTTTAGCCATTTCGGATATCTTGCACCGATCTCCTTCATTGGTTCGTGGAGGATATCTTTCGACAATAGCTGTTGCATCATTGTTTCAACTATTGATTCCAAGTCCTAAGCAAAAAACAAGAGGGAGCGTCAAACAAAGCCACAGATACCAAGTAGATAATGAGCTCCATATAACCTTAACATAGCATAAAGAACAAAATCTATCAATCAGCGACCATTCTAACTCACTGCAGGTAACTCATAACCTTTAAAATAGAGCACAAGAAGAATCACACATCTGTTCCGCGCTGAAAACATTATCCAGCAAAACAGAAGTTACACTGTTCTGCTGAAATCTACTTGTAGTAGTGAAGTAAAGACGGTTTGCAACAGATATAATACTACAGTTTCAAGTTCTAATTCGATAGAAGTAACAGAGTGAGGGTATATAATTATGTACCTTAGATCCAGCAAGATCCTCGAATTGTTTGAGGAAATCCTCTACCATACCATCATCATCAGAAGCTGGCTGCTGCTTAGAAGAAGAAATGGATTCCAATCCCTTGACAGTTTCCCTAGTTTGTTCCCTAAGCTTATCAAGAGCTTCTGCAACATGATCCTCTTTTGAAACTTTCTGCTTTCCTTTCTTCTTGCTTCTCATATCTGGTAATCCCATTCCAAGACCTTGAACTCCACTCGGTAATGAACTCGTCTCTTCCTTCTTCTTCTTCTTCTTCTTCTCTTCCTCTTGGGCTTCCCTTTGATTTCTACAACAACACATCCCATAAACGATTCAAATTTCATAAAAACCAAGAATTCTATAACTTGGGAATCAAAAGCCTCTAACTCAACCTAGACAGAGCTGTTCATATCTGCAGAACCGATACTAAAATATGAAAAGTTTGAGACTTTGAAGCGAAAACACGTAGGATAAAAAAGAGTAACCTTTGAGAAAGATTGAGATCTTTGAAATCATCCAATGCACCTGAGAGACAAAAAAAAACCACAAAGAAACCCCCCAAAATTCTCAATAAAAAACCCTAAAAGACAAAACCTTTCAGACAATTATGTCAATAGATATGGGCAGGGAACACAATTTACATAGAATTCGAGATAACTTACTATCGAGAAGCTCGTCTAAGTCATCGGTGTGACTGTTCGCCATTTCTCTCACGCCTCTCTCTCTCTGTGTAGCAATTCACACAGATGGGGGGAATAGGAATAACAACACTCGAGAGGAGAGAAAGATTGACAGAAGAAGAAACCTTCTTTGGGTTGGTTTGCCCTTGTTAGGCGGTGCGATTTGATATGACCCACGCTTCTTTGAGTTGCGGTGAAGCAACAAGGGATCCATCCAACGGCTGTGATCACTTTTAGAAATTTTTATTATTATTTTTCCGGTAAAGCAAATTTCACAAACAAACAAAAAAAAAAACAAATCTTTAAAAACAATATCATCTCTTTGAGAGTCTCTCAGGGTCAGTCCTGTCAGCAATGGCGAAGAACTTCATGTCTGCTTCTCGTCCGTACATTGTTACTCTTCTCGATTAGAGTCTAGAGGACAAGCCTTCAACTCCTGTTCCGTTCTAAGATTAGACCCTTTTACTTCTTCTTTGCTTCCTGTCTCATTAGCGATTCGAATTGTTTTAGCTCGTTTTTGCGATTTCCGGGATTGAACATCGTCTTTTCAGTACTAGAGCTTCTCAAGTAAATGATTCTGTGTCTATTGGTCAGACCCTTATGTAATCCATGGAGAAAAAGGTGAGACTTTTTATTTCCACATTGTTACGAATCATAACTCATGATCTTCTTTTTTTTCTTTTTGGCATTAGAGCTTTAAAATTGATGATTGCTGCCACGTTTTCTTTATGTATCAAATATATACTTGAAATTGAGTTGCCAATGAGCCAACTAAGATCACATTAGAGTAAAACATGAATCACATTAGAGGCATCTCTGATTGCTTGTGTTTAAGCTTGAAGAAATGTTTGTTCATGAGGTTTTCATTGCGCAGATCAAGAAACAATTGGACGCAGATTCGTTCTCTGTCAAGGATATTTCTGATGAAGGGCGATGTGTTTGGTGGTAACTCTTGCTTAACTCTTTATTCTTCTATTAAATCATATACCAAAAAGTTCATACAAATCGAAAGTATTTGTTTACTGTAATTAATCTAGTCTTACACAAGTTAGGTTAATACGGAAAGTATTTGTTTACTGTAATTAATCTATCAAACACAAAGGTTAGTCATTTCAGTCTTCAAGTTCAAGTAAATCCAGATCAGAGTTTTGTAGCGTCTGTTAAACCTCAAACTATCTCAAAAGTCAACTCTTTTTTGTTAATCATATGATGAAACCATATCTTTTGGGTTAAGCTATTATAAACACAGTACATAAATCATCTATTATATATATGTCTCTGCAGATTATTTAAGAACCTCAAAAGAGAAGAAAGAAGTCACAGGGATCTATTAGAGCCAAGAACATCACGGTGAAAATGAAGTTGTTTGATGCTCATTGTCACCTTCAAGACAAGAGGGTCATCGACAAAGCCTCCCAGCTCATATCTGCAGCTTTAGCTGTCGGTGTTACCAATTTCGCAGTCAATGGGACCTCCGAGGTACTTTCCCAAATTTCCCTGATCATTTGGTCACTATTACACACTTGTATACTGTACGTATTTTTAAACGGGTTTTGTGTATGGAACCAGAAAGATTGGGACTTGGTGATAGAGATGGGAGAGACGTATCCTTCTGTTGTTCCTTGCTTTGGAATTCATCCTTGGTATGAATTTTTGTATGCAGGTGATTTTCAGTTGATGCAGAAAGGTTCAGATCAAAGCTTATTTCTTTTTTTTTTCTATGTTTTTGGTTTGCAGGTTTATTGCTGATAGAAGCCCTCATTGGTTTAACACATTGAAGAAGTTATTTGAGACCACTCCTACTGCTGCTGTTGGAGAAGTTAGTCTCTTATCTCTTGATTCATCTATTGTTTTCCTAAATTCTGAAATGTTTACTTTGTTGGTCTAAGATTAAGTATAAACCGCAAAATGATATGTTATATCTCCATAAAATTTTATGTCATTTTCACAGATTGGGTTGGACAAAGGTCCCTTAGCAGCAGGAATTGATTACTCAGACCAGCTAGTCGTGTTTCGCCCGCAGCTTGAACTTGCAAAAGAGCTGAACAGACCTGTAGCAGTTCATTGCATTGATGCATTTGATGATCTCCTAGAGATAATGAGGTATGTATATGCATATCTACATGTTGCATTTACATATATATTGAAGGGGAAAGCCTATAATGTTCTTTTTTCGATATGTCGCCTTAAGTTTCTCGAAATATATACATGCAGATCCGTGGGACCTTTTCCTGCTGGTGTGATTCTTCATTCATTCAATGGTTCAGCTGAAGTTGTTCCTAAACTCGCTGAGCTTGGTGCATACTTCTCCTTTTCTGGCTGGTTTACTTACATTGATGAGAAAATTGCAAAGAAGACTCTGAAATCGGTTTGTTTTTTTTTTTTTTCCCTCTGTAACAAAGACAACTTCTGGATAACGAAAGTATTGATATATTTTCTTTTTGACCGGGTCTGGTGTAGATTCCTTCTGATAGGTTCTTATTGGAGACGGATTCACCTGACGGGTTACCAAAATCAGATGAGAGTACTTCGGATCCAAAACCAACTCTCAATGAGCCTGCAAACATTCTTGCTGTATGTTATATTATCACTTGACTTTTTGTCTTGTTTCTGCTGATCAGATTACAGATTACTTGTCTGATGTTGTTTTTCCGAGATGAACAGGTACTAGATTATGTTGCGAACCTGTCAAACATGAAGAAGGAAGAACTCGCGGAGTTAAGTTATGTAAACACTGTGAGATTGTTCTCTTATCCAGGTTCTAAACTGCTTACACAGCAGTAAAAAGTGGTGTCGCTACTCTAAATGTAACATCATCTCTGATCAAAGAGACAAAAGAACAACACTAATCTATCATCTTCTGCTTCTGATTTATTCTGCTGTTGTGTGTGTTTATTATTATTATTAGTTGATGTGTTTGGAAAAAAAAAAAATTAATTCTCTTCGAAAATCGTCAGTCTTATGAATTGTAGTTTCTGTTACTTACTTGGGTAGAAGCTGTAATCTTTCTCTCTTATTATTATTGTCCTGTGTAAAAAACCAGTTATGTTGTTTGATTAATAATTAATTCGATATTTTACGTTTTCTCTTTACAAAAATCTTACAAATATCAAATCAGTATTGCGGTTGTGAAAACACAACTCTTGATGGAGTCAGGTTAGTCAGGGCAATGAGTTGATGTTCTCTCTCTCTCTCTCACCTTTTGAAATAAATTTAATGAGCAAAAAACAGTTTGACTTGTTGTAAACGGTAGAAGCTAAAAAAAAGTGACCGTTGCAATATTTTTGAGAGCCTAATCTCTTTGCTCTCATATTCTCTCATCAACGCATTCTTGCAAGAGCGTTTAACCTAAAAAGTCCGTCTTTTTGCTTATGGTTGCTGCTGTTGAAGGCTTTCCCGGCGAGAAAGCGTCGGCCTTTCGTCGTCAGCTCTCTCGATTCTCCTAATAAGCTTCCATTGGTAACAAAAAGGGTGAATTTGCTGAATCTGAGTGTTTTAGAGTCACGCGATGGGTGGACGTCACGAGAGTAGAAGAACTTCAAGACGGACGGCGGGCCGTGGGCTTTGAAGTCTGGCTTTGGCAATGGGTTGCTGTCTAGGCGCTACCTAGGTATTCCTTACCACTTCATCTTTTCTTTCCAAAATAATGATTTTAATTAAAATCACTTTTTAATTCACAATTTTTTTAAAAATAATTAAAACTTTCAAAATAACACTTAAAACTGAGCATTTTTTAAAAAAATCTTTTCTTTTTAAAATAATAATTAATTCATTAAAAATTAAAAATAAATAATAAAAAAAAACTCTTTCCTTTTAAAATATTAGTTTAAAATGTTAAATTTTAATACATTTGAAAACAAACCGAGCCTAGGGCATCTGGTCCTTGGAATTTTCTTTGGTCGGTCAGTTGGTGTTATAGGTTCAATATGTTTTCACGTAACAAAAAAATGTAACACTTAAACTAATCTTTTTTTTAAAAAATATATTTTCTTTTTCAAAAATATGATTGATTCATAAAAAAATAACTAAAAAACCTTCCTTTTTTTTAAAAAAAGTTTAAAATTAAATTTTATTACGTTTGAAAACAAACAGAACCTAGGCATCAGAATTTTCTTCTCAAGACCTTACAATTCCAATGTAATATACGTTGGTTGAATAAAAAAAATAATTATGTTTACATAATTTTTAAACCATATAAACCGAACCGAAATCATTAGTAATTTTCTTGTTTATATACCGATGGCTGATCCAAACAAGACAAGAGCTACGTAGCTACGTCTGAACGTATCATAGCTTTGTTCTGTTATTCATTCCTCTGTTTAGTTGAATCCTCTGTTGTTTCGTTCCTCTTCTCGTTCAATTACTCTGTTTGGACTTTTTTTTTTTTTTAAAGAGATACCATTATAATTATAACATGAGAGAGCGCTGTTTTTCAAAGGAGAATACATTGTGGGAAAATAAAAGAAATTGTGTACGTTTAAATCGGCTGGAAGTTTGAAAACCAAAGATGGAGATAAGTGTCTTGTGGTGATCGCGCTGGAGTAGACTTGTCTTCATTGTCAAGTCCTAGGAGACGTCTTCTTAGGATTAGTTGAATTTGTTTGCGGATGGAGTTCTCTGTTCGGAAGTTTGTTGAGTGGAGCCTGGCATTCCTTTTCGCCCGGATAGTGTAAAGGAGAGCCTGAAAGAGAATCTTACAAATGATATTAAGTTTCCTGGTCGAAGTTGGTGACTTGATCCAATCGAGGAATCCAACAAATGTATTCGATTGCGGGGGGGTCAAATGAGCAAAGAAGTCCAGCCATAGTACTCTGTTTCGACTTTACTGTACCATAAACAAAATTATTGTAGGATCCCTAGTCCTGAAAATTCCTAATGGACCTGATTAGGACATACTGGTTTAAAAAAACATTAAAAAGTAAAATGTGGAAACAAACTAAAATATCAAAGTACAAACTCTCTTCATGAAAAATATACCAAGTCTTAAATGATCAAATATCACGTTTTAACTCAAGTTCAATTATCACAAATCAAACAAGAGAACAACTTCTGAATGAAAGATTTTGGATTCGAGTGACGAGTAGATCCTTTAGAAAGATCAAGGATCTCATGTTCATCACGACCTCCCTCTTTAGCTTTTTTGGACTCACCATAGAATCTAGTGAAAGCTTCTTCTACGTACTTTGCTGCATCCAAAACCTTCATGTTCTCCGTGAGCTTCAACGGGTAAATGTCTTTTATATGATCTCCTTTTAGTACAGCCGCTGCTTGAATCAACTCAATTTGAAAATCAGTGAGATCTTCGTCTTCTTCTTGTGTTCCAATGTCTATGTCTCTTAGCCGTGGAAGTTCTGGTAACGTAACTGAAAGAATCGGAAGATGAAAAGATTATAATAGCAAACCTAATTTGCATCTACTATGGAAACATAACCGACTTGATAACCAATAGTTATACCGGGGCAGTCTGTCCTTGGGCTGGTCCGGTTGATGACAGCATCGAGTGTTCCTGCCCATTCGTCACGCTTTGTAAGAAAGCTCTTGAGGTTGAATATTTTTTTCAGTGTTGCCGGGATTGATGAGTGCTCAAACTGCGACGTTGGCTCTGGTCCGTTTGGCTCATGCAACACTACAAAATCATGTTTCGAACAATAAGTTTTATATAACAGTTGAGCAAATTATATATAAACCTTTATTTACATATAACAACAATTTTAATCAGCCCTTACTCTACTAGATTACGCACCCCTAACCCTAAGACCAATGTACACTAATCAACCCCGTTTTGAACCTAATATACAAAGGGATTGGTTCCATTTGAGAGAATATACATACCGGTTCCGGGTTCAATCCAAGGTGAAATCAGCAATGCAGGAACCCTAACACCAAGTCGATCAAACTTAAAATTGTAAGGCTCGGGTCCAACAAGACCATCAGGGTTTGGGACACCAATGACTGGCGTAGGGACATGGTCATAATAACCTCCATGTTCATCATAAACAACAACAAAGAGAATCTCGTTCCACTGAGGACTAGCTCTTAAGGCTTCGTAGATCTCCTTGACTAGGTTTTGGCCATCAGCGACGTCGTTTTTGGGGTGATCATCATTGGCTGGAGCCGACATAATCTTGAAGTATCTCGGTTCGATGACCACATAGTTTGGAAGCTTCCCTGCTTTGCAATGTCTCTTGAAACTCAAGTGATATTCATGGAAATTGTCCACGTACTTCAATTTCCTTATGTTCCTAATTCAATTCATACTTTAAATATTATTAATTTGATTAATTGGATTATTACATTTACAGGAACCATAGTGGCATAACTTATAATTTTAATGAGTATCAAAAAGTATTAATTGGACAACTTGTTCAGTCTACAGCTGGACACATGCAACCCCCATTAATGATTTTTCTTTCCAAAAATTGAATCTCATCTGATTTTTTGTTTTTGTTTTAAAATTAAGATTAGCAATCTAATTGAAATATCAAGATTAAGTACATTAATCCTGTTCTGAAACAAATTACTCCTAGACAGAAAATGACAATTTTTATTTGATTTCCTTACTATTTTTCGGAATTTAATAATATATAGTACTAAGCAACTCCACTTTCTATAAACTACATATTCAAACATTCCAAGCAAAGCATGTGTCGTTTTCCTTATACATAATCATTACGGAAACATTTTTCAAAAAAAAAAAAAAAATCAATCACCGATAATTCTTTAAGTTAATTTTCTTTATATGTCAATGAAGTAGATATATTGCAATCCAGGTGTCATTACTATTTCAGTCCGTCATTATCCTAACGTTATTTCTTTAATAATATATACTAATATTATTTGATTAATTTTACGTTTTTTATTTGTCTTATTAAATTTTTAAATATAAATAAAAAGAGAAAAACTAAGATAGTACCTGTAAAAGAGGCAATTAGGAAAAGATTGGTAATAAATCCCAAACGTGAAACCACTCTCTTCAAGCGACTCGAACACTGTCCTCTGAGGAAACCCACGTACAAGTGTGTTAGTGTCATTACTAAACGCACCGTTTGAAGTCGCCGAATGTACGTAGAGTCGGTTAGGCTGCGTCGACGACGGCAACGACGAGAACCACCGGTCACACACGGCGAATTCTTGAACTAGTTCTTTGAATACCGGAAGTCTCTCCGGCGGAAAACCTTGCATCACTACTTTCTCCGACATGCCTTTTGTGATCGCCTCTGCGTTTTGTACGAACCCGTTCATTTTCGGATCCGGGTACGGACTCTCGTGGCTGAACGGTTTCCCGAACACTTGTTCGTATATCGCCTAAAATTTTAAAGATACGTTAAACTTAACAAACCATTTCAATCGCCCGGTTCAGGTGTATCGAACCGAGAAATCCAAATAACCATACGGATTTTATATGTTCATCAGACCGGTTAAGGACTGTCTATTTCTAAGTTCGGTACGGTTATAACAATTAAACCGGAGGTCTACCTGAAAAGAGTGACCGGGATCAGGATCAATGTTCTGAGATTCTTTGCCGAAGAAGACTTGAGCAGAGTTAGGGTCGGACGTGGAGAATGGGTTGGATCTTGGTTCGGATTCGGATACTCCATCGATATCTGGGTTAAGCTCCTTGAACCAACCTAACATGTGGTCGAACGACCTGTTCTCCTGGACCAAAACGACAACGGTTTTGATCGGAGAAGATGATGAGCCACCACCAGAGCTCGTCTCCGCCACCATATTTCGTTACGGCCAAAAAACAAAAAAAAACAAAATCTGACTTCTTTAGTTGTGTTCTCTGTTTCTTGCTCTCTCTCTCTCTCTCTCTCTCTCTCTCTCTCTCTCTCTCTCTCTCTCTCTCTCTCTCTCTCTCTCTCTCNAGCTGTATCCCGTGTAAATAATGGTCGCCATAATTCTTTATGATTACTAAATTATATAAATAAAATGGTAGTATAGTTTTACATTTAATTATTAAATTTCTTTGAAAACTCATAAACGGTAAAGTTTTGGATTTGTTTCCTCTCACGTTCGATGAGGTGGCAAAAGAACTCATCTTTTATTTTTAGTGCATATAGGAAAAAACGTTTTTGAAAATGACAGTTTATATAATGCATGTGATTCTTATAACTCTATTTACCATTGTTAAATGAAAATTTTATTAATGTTATGGGCGATACGTATTGCATTATATATTAGTCTCTATCTTTCAAAATGACAATGGAGTAGATGGAATTAGGTGTTGACCAAATTATTATTGCTAAAACTATATAGTCTGTAGCACGTCTCCGTATGAGTCGTTTTATTAGATACAGAACAAATTTTGCAAACGACAATATTTTTTCTTGGGGCGGAAATTAACCATTCGTTGATAACTGTGTACTACTAATGTTTCGTTTAGATGGAATATTAGTTAAATAATTCATATTATGTGCTATTATGACATAATGTCACATATGCATACCATATGTTAGTTAATAAATCAAAAGTTAGTATCTTTTAATCATTCATTACAATTATAATTTGGACCCAGCGGCTACTATGGTTGCCTTTAGTGACTTTAGTCTTTAGTCTTTTGATATAATTTACTCACCAATCGAATAATTAAAGTAGATCACATATAATCTAAAGATTTACGAAAGAAGATGAAATATGCAAATAATTGTGTAAGTTCTTAACTTGTTATATACAACGAAAGAAAAATATACACGAGACATGAAAGCGCTCTTATATAAGTCTTAAACAAAGTCCAAACACACACAATTTACTACAAGTAATTCTAATTCACTTTTTTTTTTTAAAAATTTTTTACCCTTTTTCAATCATGGCGAACAAAGCAAGAGAATAACTTACTGAAAAACGACCTTTGAGTTTTCGGTTTAGGAGCAGCATTTGGTGCTTCTGAATGTGATGATTGTGTTGGTGTCACAACATGATGATGATCATCATCATCATCAACACAATAAATGATGTCGTTCTCATCACATCCTCTTTCTCTTGCTTTCCTAGACTCTTCTATAAACGTATCAAACGCGTTCGTAACGTATTTGGAAGCGTCAGCAACGCAAGTTTCTTTGCATAGCTTGTGGATCAATTCTTCGTTTTTGTAGTCTCCTTTTAATCCCGCAGCCATTATTACAAGCTCTTCTTGAAATTCGCTTAATTGTGCATTTTCTCTTGCCACCGTCGCTCTTAGCTTAACCGGAGTTGATAATGTTTCTATCAAAAAATAAAAAATTAAAGCTTTATTTAATTCAAGACAACCATAAATAATGATTACATATGGTTATTAATTAAATAGTAATTTACCAGGGCAATCTTGTCTTGGTGAATCTCTAGAAATAACAGATTCAAAAGTGCCAGCCCATGAATCTCTCTTTGTTAAGAAATCTTTGAGATTGAAAATTTTCTTGACCGTTGCGGGAATTGATGAATGCTCATATTGTGACCTTGGGTACGGCCCATTTGGTCCATGAATAACTACACATTTTAAAACATTAGGAGTTGATTTAGAAAATAAGATAACTACATTAAATTAATCTACCACTAATATAATTATTTACCTGTCCCAGGCTCAATCCAAGGAGAGATGAAGAATGTCGGAACCCTAACTCCGAGCCGGTTAAACTCAAAATTATAAGGTGGTGGTCCTAAGATACCATCAGGATTAGGAACTCCGTCGATGGGAGTAGGTACATGGTCGTAAAATCCACCATGCTCGTCATACGTTATAATGAATAAAATCTCGTTCCATTGAGGACTCGATCTCAATGCCTCGTAGACCTCTTTCACAAGTTTTTGACCTTCGGAGACGTCGTGAGATGGATGATCGTCGTTGGCTGGAGTTGACAATAGATCAAACCAACGTTGTTCCACTACGACGTAGTTTGGTAGTTTTCCTTCTTTACAATCTTTCTTAAATTGTATTCCGTATTGGTGGAAACGTGTCAAATACTTCAGCTTTCTCAAGTTCCTGAAAGAAACAAAATATTAATAGCTTACATTTTTTTTGGATAAGATTTTCTTTTCATTACTTACTTTGTTTATACGACTATGGACCCATTGAGATAATAGCTCATTCCAGTTCTATTATGAGTCAATTTCCTGAAAGCTGTGTATTGCTTCTTACACGTATTAAACTTGCTCCTAAATTTTTTCCAATTATGCTTCTCACCAAATGCATCATAGAACTTGGATGTAATCGTTTGTTTCCCAGCTTCATTCACTATGTGGTTTCTTATATTTCCTTTTAGATTCTCTTCAAGTCGAAGTTCAAGATAAAAACGGCTTTGTTCATCACTCCATATTAGATTCTAAACCACAAATCAATCACAAATTACAAACCCATCACAAGATACATAAGGCAAAGGCTAAACATAGATAGAGTATAAACACATAAAGCAATCACAAATCAGAAACAAATCACAAACCCATCACAAGATACATAAGGCAAAGGCTAAACATAGTAGAGTATAAACACATAAAGCAATCACAAATCACAAAGACCATACTAACTACAACTGAAGACACATAAATCGGATCACAAATCACAAACATAAGTTGCAGAGAAGTAGAAGAGGATACTTACATCACTGCCTGGTACAGATGTCATCGTTTACTCTTTGATTGCACAATCTGCATTTGAAATAAGTAAAGTCACAAATCTCATTCATAGATAGCAAATCTCTTAAGAGCACAAGCTAAATCTCTTAAGAACACAAGCTAAATTCATTGTTTCATAAACACCCAAATGGAAAATATCATAGATAACACATCTCTTCAAAACCTCTAAGCTAAATCTCATGGTTTCATAAACACCCAAATGGAAAAAATCAGAGATAGCAAAATTCATAAGAACAAGAGCTCTATCTCATGGTTTCATAAACACCCAAGTGGAAAAAATCAACAGTTTGCTTCTGCTGCAACACGAATTGAAAAAAAAAATCAAACCATCAACAACAAAAGACTTACGAGTTCTGTGAGCTGGAGAATCGGAACCAGAGCTGCGAGCTTCTTCTATGGTGGAGAATCGAAACGAAGCTGCAAGCAATGGATTCGAGCAATGGTGGAGCTTCTACAATGGAGTCGAGGTCTTGTGGTTGGAGAACGAAGCAGAGCTCCTACGATGGAGTCGAGCTTCGAGATTTAGGGTTTGTAAATATTAGAATTTAGGGGAATTAAAATTAGGGGTATTTTAGTCATTTATAATGTTTGGATGAGTTTACTGTAGCCAAACTCTCACAAAAATCTCATCCAGAATTTCAAATTTTTTTGGATGAGTTTTTAAAACGAATCCAGATATTGCATTCAGTTCATTTCTTAATTATGACTAAACAAACAATAACCTGTATCTGCATCTAGATACTGCATCTAACACACCAAACGAACAGCACCTTACTTTATTTATACGACTATCTAATCTTAATGTTTTATAATTAGAAGTTTTTTTTCAATCTTCCCAACCAAGAAAACTTGTTTAAAACCTATAAATTAAAAACTGAAACGAGTCTTTTAGCTTGTTTAGTTTAAATGAAATCGTTTATTAGATGTCAAAGCAAAAGTAGAAAAAAAAAATGTATATAATACTAAATCTTTGGTTTTAATTAGTCGTAACTTGGTAGAGAATAAAAATACCTATAGAAGAGAGTAGAAGGAGGGAATTGGTGGTAAATGCCAAAGCTTAAACCAGCTTCGTCGAGCGATTCAAATATCGTCTTCTGTGGAAACCCTTCGATTAGCAACTTCTTGTCGTTGCTCGTTGCTCCATGTGATGTTGCCGAGTGTACGTATAATCGGTTTGGCTGCGTCGATGCTGGAACCGACGCAAACCACCTGCCAAACACAAAAAAACCACCAAATTTGATTTAAACCGGGGGAACTAAAGTTAAATTAATTCAAGATCAGATGAACTAAACCGCTTTACCTATCACATATGGCGAAATTTTGAACCAATTCCTTGTAAACCGGCAAAGCGTCTGGCTTGAACCCGTTCATAACCGCGGAGGACATCCCTTTCTTATTTCTCTCGGCATTTTGAGCAAAACCGGACATGGTAGCTGGACCCGGGTTTAGATCCGGTTTGCCTGAATCCCATGGCTTACCAAACACTTGTTCATAGATATCCTGAATGGAGTGACCTGGATCCTGGTCAACGTACTGAGACTGGTCTCCGAAGACGACACGGAGAGCGTTTGGGTCGGAGAACGAGACCGGGTTTGATTTGGGATCAGATTTCGTGTTGCCGTCGATTTCCCGGTTTAATTCTTTAAACCAGCCGAGGGTATGGTCAAACGAGCGATTCTCTTGAACCAAAACGACGACGGTTTTGATCGGATACGAACCTGAGCTTTCCGTCCTCTCGACCATTCTGTTTAACTTTCTTTTGCGAGTGTTAAAACGTTTTGAGTAGAAGTTTATAAATATATAGTGATCATTAGATATTTGAAGAACTAGTTTGTAGACGTAAACAACAAACCACGTACCCACGTCATGAGTTATATGTTATCCACTGAATTGGTATAACTAATCAACTATTCCAAATAAAGTTGGAGGGAAATAAAATTATTAGCAGTTTTGGTAAAATAGTAGTAATTGATACAACTACAAGTACCCATAAGCTGGAAATTTATCATTTCTGGCAAGGTTGATATTTCTTACGACAACATTTATTTTAACTATTTGTGCATGTTAAAATTGGTTTGTGTCAATAAATTCATTACTTTTTTCTCACTTTTTGATTCCATCTATTTAGTTCTAATTAATTCATGTTTTGAATTCATAGAATTTTATCGTAGTGTTGTGTTACTATATTAGTTATATAATTTGTGTGTGTAAGTGTCATTTTCATCGCAGCTAAATTACTATGACACTTCTGTTACTTGTAACTTTTAAACATAAATGAATGAGAAGAAAATTGTCAAGAAAAATAAGAACACACGGTACGGCAAAGAATATAAACGAGAATATGCGAATAAACGATAAATTAATCAAAGACAATACGTATTGTTTTGATTTAAATTAGTATTAATAGTGCATATTCCTCCACGAGATACCTTTTCATAAAATCAATATATAACTCGTGGTCTTAGGGACAGAAAAAAATGCAAAAAAAAAAAGAAAGAAAGATGAATTCGATCGTATGATCTTTGGATCTAGGTGGAATATAAATTATTGAGTGTACAATTGTATTTCTGCTTGTGATTGTGTATTCTTATTTGTGCTACGACAAATCTTTAAATTTCCTAACACGATTTTGGTCGTAAAATTAGATAGCTGTGTCCCATTTATTACCCGACCATCGAGTAGTGGAGTAACTTATACTCGATCAATTTTGTGGCGTACCACACAAGGAAAGGAGTATAAATGCTTGCCTAAGTTGTCTCTATATCGTTATCTTGGCAACTCCAACCATCATTATTATAACTTATAAGTCTTACCTCCGCAATTTAGTTCTTTCTACGTCAGCATTTACATTCAATAGATTTTTTTTTTTTTTTAAATTCTATATGAGGTCATTTGATAGACCTTAACTATTATTTACACTACACACACAACACTTTTATTTTCTAAATGAAAATACATAATACTCTATTAATCATGACAAAACGAAGCAAGAGAATCACTTATTATAAAAGAATAATCAGGTTTTAATCTGGCTTGGGAGTTTCACAACATGATGATTGGCATCATCATCCACGCAATAAACGATGTTGTTTTCATCACATCCTCTCTCTCTTGCCTTTCTTGATTCTTGTAAAAACTTCTCAAAGGCGTTCGTAACATATTTACAAGCATCTGCAATACAAGTTTGTTTGCATAGCTTGTGGATCAGTTCTTCGTTTTTGTAGTCTCCTTTTAGTCCCACAGCAACTATTACAAGCTCTTCTTGAAAGTCGCTTAGTTCTGCATTTTGTTTTGCTACCGTCCCTCTCATTTTGATCGGATTTGACAATGTCTCTATTTTAAAAATTGATGAAGTTTCATTCGAAATAATAATAAAATTTTAATAGAATTTAAATATTAGAATGAACAAAAAGTAATTTACCAGGGCAATCTTGTCTTGGTGAATCTCTAGTAATAACAGATTCAAAAGTGCCAGCCCATGAATCTCTCTTTGTCAAGAAATCTTTGAGATTAAAAATCTTCTTGACCGTTGCGGGAATTGATGAATGCTCGTACTGTGACATTGGGAACGGTCCGTTTGGTCCATGGATAACTACACATTGTACTCAAATTGTTATTTACTTTTAAACATTAATGCCTATGACTAATAATTAATTATATACCAGTCCCCGGCTCAATCCAAGGAGATATGAAGAAAGTCGGAACCCTAACTCCGAGACGATTAAACTCAAAGTTATACGGTGGTGATCCCAAGAAACCATCCGGATTAGGAACTCCGTCAACCGGAGTAGGGACATGGTCGTAAAACCCACCATGTTCGTCATATGTTATAATGAATAAAATCTCGTTCCATTGAGGACTCGATCTCAAGGCCTCGTAAACCTCTTTAACGAGCTTTTGTCCTTGAGAGACGTCATGTGACGGATGGTCGTCGTTAGCTGGATTCGACAATAGATCATACCAACGTTGTTCAACCACAACGTAGTTTGGTAGCTTCCCTTCTTTACAATCTTTCTTGAATTTTAGTCCGTAGTCGTGGAAATGTGTCAAATACTTGAGTTTTCTCATATTCCTGAAAAACACACGCACACACACACAATACTTATAAAAATAGATACGTAAAAAAATACTAAAATCTTTGGTTACGGTAGATAATAATACCTGTAAAATAGAGTAGTAGGGAAACACTGGTAATAAATGCCAAAGGTGAAACCAGCTTCATCGAGCGACTCGAATATTGTCTTTTGTGGAAACCCTTCAATTAGTAATTTCCTGTCATTGCATGTTGTTCCGTGTGATGTTGCCGAATGGACAAACAATCGGTTTGGCTGGGTCGCACCTGGAACTGACGCGAACCACCTATCCAACACAAGACGAGCATCAAATTTTGCTATAAACCGGGATTTTGGCCAGACAACCAAATTAGAGGTTCTAATTAGTTGGATTAAACTAGTTTACTGTAAACCGATTTAGACAGATGAACCGGCTTACTTATCACATATGGCGTAATTTTGAACCAAATCCTTGTAAACCGGCAAAGCGTCCGGTTTAAATCCGTTCATAACCGCGGAGGACATCCCTTTCATCTTTCGCTCGGCGTTTTGGGCAAATCCGGACATTGTAGCTGGACCCGGGTTTGGATCAGGGTGAACCGAATCCCATGGCTTACCGAACACTTGTTCGTAGATATCACGAATGGAGTGACCTGGATTCGGGTCAACGTACTGAGACTGGTCGTCGAAGACGACAATGTGAGAGGAGTTTAGGTCTGAGGACAAAACCGGGTTAAATTTCTGGTCTGATTTGATGACTCCGCCGATTTCTCGGTTTAGCTCTTTGAACCAGCCGAGTGTGTGGTCGAAAGAACGATTCTCTTGGACCAAAACGACGACGGTTTTGATAGGATATGACGATCTTGAGCCTTCTTTCGTCTCGGCCATGACCTGTTTCGAAGGTTTGAGACGATCGTGGGTTTATGATGAATACACAACACATTGTATACGCTAGATTTGATAAATGTGTTTATAGTGTTTGAAAATTGAAGAGATAGAGTTTTACAAGTAAACAGCAAATCAGAAAATACGCCTCATGCATGCTTAATGTCCTTTAAATTGGTATCACGTCAAGTTAACTAAGTAAGCACCCCGAATAAAATTGTTAAGTAAACCAAAATACGCATCATGCTTATTGGTTATTGTTTTGTAGTCGTTTTGTTTACTTATTCTGTCGTCTCACATTATGCAAATATATATAGTCACCAAATCCCTAAAAAATAGCAAAATCATAGGATATGTCATTTAAGTCTAAAGAATTAGTGCAAGCATGATGTCATTATGGTGATATACTGATATATATATATAGCTAGCTAGGCTTACCAATATTAACTTGATAAACGTACGTATGATCAGTGACTAATTGTTAAAATTTATTAACTTGGATATATTTTTCTTATTCTAAGGGCATCATTATTGGAGTAACTGCCCAACATTTCTCTAAAAGATAAAAAAAAATATTTTTTTCACAAATTATTATTATTATTATTTTTTTTAATTGTTGTTTCAATGAACAAATAACACCTGTCTTATTTGTCATGAGAACCCGTTTCTCAGATTACTATGGGAAGAAAAGTTTCTCCTTTTTTTCCTTTTCTCTCGTTCATTTTTATTTTATTTTAATGAGAGTATTGGTAAGAGAATTTACCAGTGTAGATGGTCTAAATGTCGAACTATGTGTAAACATTACATTGAAATAAAAATTTCCTTAGTTTGACATTTAAATAGCGTTTACAGTATGCATGTGTTAACCAATAAATCAAGAATATACGTGCATAGATGAGAAACCATGACGGTGTTTATGAAGGGAGATCAATTTCAAGCTTTACCCCAATGTACGATGTCCAAAAACACGGGTATTGATGAGTCTGATCTTAGTCAATTCACTTAAGAAAATTTCAAAAAACGCATGATTTACCACGACAATAAAAAAATAATTTTTGTAACGGTGAATAAATATACTCGTGTCAGCGTGTCGCGTGTATATGTTGTGTATGAGATTAATTATTCTGACCAAATTATCGTAAGAATGTATTTTAACCGCTGCATAGTACATGATGATTCAAAAAACTAAAAAAAAAACGAGTGTCTTTTATTGATCTAAACAATTAAACACCAAAAAGATTACATCATGACATGATTGATCACATCTTATTCTCTCTAACAAATAACCAGTATATATGACTAAAGTTAAAAGTGACTATTGGAAAAGGTTTTATTCATATCAGTAAAAAGACATGCTAGTTTGATCGTCATACGAAGGTAGAGTTTCCCGGGAAACATAGAGGGCCAGCAGTTATTAGAAAGCCCATCAAGCGTTTTGCAACAACTTCATGTCACGAAATTTCCCTTTGAATATATCTCCAACTGTTTCGAAACAACCTTGCACACTCTTGATCGCATCGACACATTCTTTTGCATGGAACGCTTGTGGATCTTCTTCTTTTGTTACCATCGCCTTGTCTTCTTCGTTGCTTGAAGGTGATATAAGATCAGCCGATGAAGACATGATCATCAAGGCAAAGAACATAATAGCTAAAAGAATTGCGTTTTTCTGAGCCACTGCGGAGAAAAAAAGAAAAAAAATAAGTTTTATGAGTGTTTAGTATGATTTTTTTTACTTTTGAACTTCTGTTTAAGGTGATATCAAAGAGGATTAATTATATATAGTAGTAGAGTGAGGTATAAACGAATCCTTGATTTCAGGAGTAATTGGAAAATTACGAAATTATATTTATTCTGTCTATAATTACAAGATTTGTGTTACATCTCAATGATCTCACAATCTCAATAATCAAAAACTCGTTTTAGGCATAGATTAATCTCTACTTTACTTATTTCATTCTCTCGCATCATGAAATTTAGGATCTCGTGAATAATCAATTAGACACTCTGCATCTAATGTCATCAAATCAAATCCCTTGTAGCAAAATCGTATTGCATAATTCAAGCTTAATAATTGTAATTAGTATACAGTAATGATGTCGTAAAGTGCATCATGATGTCATTGTTAATCTAAACTTACCAAAACTGGTATTTTCTACTTTCTAGGTATGTATAGTGGTGGTAACATTAAAAAAACAAAAATAAATAATTAAGAATATATGGGCGGTAAATTCAAAACTCTTTTGATTTTACAATTCCCTTTTACAAATTATTAAAAAAAAAAAAAAAACTCAAATTCCCTAATTTTAATCTTTTTTTTTTAACTTTAATTTGGTAAACGGTAATTTTTGGCTCTATCGTAAACAGATCGTTTCATCGCCGCCATTGAACTCCTCACAAGAAAATTCGAAATCCCGTTCGTTTGATTCGTCGTCGACCCCGACGGCGGAGGCGTCTTCTCTCCTTCTTCCCCTTCTTCCACCCGCCGAGAAGTTCCCACACCCGCCGATTCCTCCTCGTCTTCAATCTCCCTCAATATATCAGCGATCGACACCACGGCGGCGCCTGAGTTCGATCTCCGACTCACATCCTCATCTCCTCCGTCTCTAGATTCCCGCATCTCCGGCGGTTTCGGCGTCGATCCGCCGTTACCACCACCAACCGTCTCATTCCGAGATCTGGAATTTTCCAGATCTAAGTTTACAACGACGACGGGATCATCATCCGTATTGTTCTCTACGTCGATCGGTTGATCTGTCACGACGACGATCTCAGCGCCGGAGATGAAAGCGCGGCAGAGAGGGCAATTAGAGTGAGATTTCAACCAAGTGTCGATACAAGGGACGTGGAAGGCGTGGTTGCATTTAGGTAAAAGTCTCAAGCTCTCGTTCTCTTGGAACTCGCTTAAACAAACAGAGCAATCTGAAGATTCGACGAATCCGTCAATCTTTTTGTATTTGTAAACCGTAATCGATTTAATCAGAGACTCGTCGAGTCCGTCGCCAATCGCTGGATTCGGATTCGTGGCTTCTTGCCACGTGGTGTAATCGGATGAGATTCTTCCGTGCTCTGTGTTGATAGCTGCGGCTGAGGAGGAGGAGGAGTTTTGGCGGCGGCGGTGGCAGTATTTGGAGATGAGAGTGTAGTAGCTGACGAGGATGAAGGCGCTAGCGAGGATGCCGATAAGAGCGATGAGGAGAGGTGAGAAATCAGAGGAGGAAGAGTCGTCTTCGTCGTCGAGGTAGAAAGAAGGAGGAGGAGGGAAGATGACGTAACACCATTGAGGGCAATAGACACTGCATACTCCTTGTGAACAGTCTCTGTATGAATCGTATGTACCCCATGGATTAGGGTTTCCTGTTGTACCCATTGTTCAGGAGAGATAGAGAGAGAGAGAGAGAGAGGAAGAAGAAGAAGATGAAGGAGGTGAAGTTTACTATACCTCTCTTCTCTATCTTTGGGGTCTGGCTTGTCTGGTAAGTGTCTCTTTTGTTTTTGTTAGAGTTAATTTAGTAATTAATAAGGAGATCATTTATTAAACTTATGTTCATGAAAGCTTTTTGTATGATGGTTATGATACTTAATTGAATGATATTGTTTAATTTGTGATTGTTCTTCTTTAACAATTTTTTTTTTTTTAGTATAACTAAAGGTGTAGAATTTGCTTTATTCGTCTCTTTAATTATGCTTCCATTTTCTTTTCTTTTTTTCTTTTTTGAGTTGTGAATTATTATGGTTAGTATTTTTGAGTAACAAGAAAGTAATAGTAATAGTGTTTTAAGTGTTGACAAAATTTTTTAAAAGAGTCTATATCAACTATCAAGGCATAAAAATGGTTTGGTGAAGTGTTGACAAAGGTGGGAATACTATAACATGGGGCCACGTGGATGACAAATTTACTCACGTATCTATAAAAAAAAAAAGAAAAAAGCAATTTGTGGTCAGTAATACAAACCAAATTCAATTTACATGTGTTATACTACTGACTACGCTTACGTACGTACACATATCTAGCAACACATATAATTTCATTTCATTTTAACTTGAACATTCGTTATACGTTTTTTCCATCTTCGTCCTATGATTTATATATCTTATATTATTTTTACAATTGAATATGAAAACTCTATTAAATAATATTTTCGTTTGTTGTTGTCATCCAACGGATGGATGATTGATAGAAACTCTCCAACCATTCTCGCTTTACAAAGTAACATAATATATACATAGTAGTATCTATAAATGAAAAAAGAGTTCATAGAACATAATAATTGTATGAAAATAATTATAAAAATGAAAATCATATTGTAACTAGTGTAAAGTTGTCATCCTGTCATTCTGTGAATTACTCTGATCAAAATCATTACTATTAAAGTTGATTGAATGATGATACATGATCATCCTCTATTCTCTTGTAAAGAGTAACTGTAAAACCCAATTAATATACTATTGATTCAAATGATTGATTACACATCTATTTGCACATGCATAAAGTTGTCCCCCTTTTTTTCTATGTTATGCCAACTAGCTAAAGTTTGGTGTATTACTGTAAATCTCATGTTTTAGAATTAACTCTACATATTTTCGTGATTCATGTGTCTAATCCTTTGCTTTTTCTTTATTTCCTTCTTTAGCTTTTACCAGCAATGACTGAAATACTTAAAAACATTTTCTTAACTGATAAAAATAGTTGTTTTTTCATTAGTTGTGCTTACTGGCATATTCAGAAATTATTTTTACCTCGATCATAGATGTCAAACCCTATTATTTACCATATATTCTAACTATTACACTAAGATTTCTATACAAAAAATCTTAATTTCAATATTTATGGGGTCAATTGAACTCCCTTTCCCCTTAATAGGTCTGTCGTCAGTGGTTGTGCTCTCTCGTAGTATATGATAAACTCGTAACTTTTCTACCACAAATTCAAATTACACCAGAAGACGAAAAAAAAAACAAATGAAATTAGTAGTATACAGTACGAAACCCTTTTTATAACTATTTTTGCAACCCTTCGTAAATTTTTAAATTACCTCGTAATTGATCTCATTTGGTAGAAGAACCAATTTAAAAATAGAACGCAACATAAAAGGAGAAAGGAATATTAAATGGAAAGAATCGATCTATTATTTGAGGAAAAGGAAAAAAAAAAGAAAAACAGAGAAGATTCCGACGCTTTTTAGCTTCAGTACAAAGTGAATGTTACAGTCTATTACAATAAGATTTGTTGAGAAAAAACAAAGACCTAAACGACAAAAAAAAAATAATAATACAAAAACTATAGGGATAACTCAATTATAAAAACATATATATAAATCGCAGACCCAATTTATTAAACTTGATTTGAAGGACTCGAGGTTGGATCTGTTCTGTAGTCACTAACTTTATTAAACTCGTCCTTTTCTGCGTTCGTCCAGTGCCTGCCTCATCAAATAAGATAGTTATTTACAACTATATATTACACAAGTCAGAAGTTATCTATCATTAGTTATTCTTATATCTAAATACGTGTAATCTAAATAGGTTAGTTTCAGTAATTCTCAAAGCATACCTTGCTTTGAAGCATCCTCATCGTCAAGACTAGCGTATCACGCATGCTGGTAATAACGCAAAAGTTCATTATCTTACGTGTGAGTTTGTAAGATTAACAAAATGCATTGAAATCGAAATAAAATTTACTTTATTAGCAGATAAATGTTTATATGTACCGGATATTGAGTGTGCTTATAGGATGTGAAGATCCATCATAACTTATTAGAACAAACTGTGTTGACACTCCACACGGTACTTTTATCTGCATTTTGTTTTGATGAAAAACACACATAAGTCCTTGTGTAAGATTATGAACACGAATGTGAGAAAAGCTTAAAATCAGTGTCAAGATTTCTTTTTACCTGGAGTTCCTTTGAGTATTTCTCTGAGATCACTACAGCTTCTACGTTGTTCGTTTTTATCTGGTAGCTAGATCTCTTCAAAATAACCGTTGCAGGTTCCCAGCTCTCTGATGAATCCATCTTTCAAAACAACAAGCCACGAATAAAACGGTTGTTAAAATCCACATCTAACTTAAACCTGGGACAGTGGATTCAAGCTCTGGTCTTCAAACTTACCAGAAGCTTCACATTAAAGCTTGCTTGACCATGGGATATATACGTGTCGATTTCTGTTTGCATCTCTGTATCTGTACAAGCAAAAAAGACATTCTCAGCAAAGAAGATACAGTAATAGACCTCTTCGCTATCTACAAAAGGCAGGGTTAGATTCAGTTGGATACATTACCACATCTAATCTTGTTTTGATCATTAGCAAATAATCTCACTAATTCTCCCTGCATAATCAGAAGAACCTTTGTTTTTTAAGACAACTGAGTCATTCATGCTATAGATACCCGAGAAACCCCAGAATTTTACCTGACGACCTTGATCATCCATTGGAATACACTCAACAGCAATCAGTTTATCTACATCATCCGCGGTTACAATATACTCTGGATGGGTGGCTCCTGTATATGTTTAAACCATAGTCCACTTTTAAATAGCTGAAAAAAGTCAGCAAGACAAAGAAATCAAATCTTACCCTCAATGTATTGTCTTGTGCCATCTTCAAGATGCCGAACCCACTATTCATAAAAGAAAACATACAAAGCAGGACATTTATTATTTTATCATCTTTTTGATTAGTTTCAAGTTCTTTCTGAAAGGCGCCTTGTAACCAAAACATGTTCAAAAATTCTACCTGAAACATACAGAGAGTGGTTCCTCGAACTGGAAACCCGCAACCAAGAACTTTCTCTCCAGGTATTGCATCTCCAATAATCTGAAATCCATCGATTCCTGGTCCCTCTGTTTCCAAAAGAAAGGTCAGATTAAGATTTCTAACGTATAGCCACAAGGCTCTAAGAGAACGAAGCAATATTTTTCCAACCTTCATAAACATGAGAAGCAAACTCTTCATTCCCATTATAAGCATCAAACATGGAAGAATTCTCAGCTTTTTCTTCTCTCTCTCGAATCATTTCCTTCCCCGCCACACTACTTAGAGGATATCCAAAATTTTCCCTACCAGTGAGTATAATGAAGCAGGCATTTTTTCACTTGGAAAGAACTTAATCGATTTAAAACTGAAAGGCTTAAAGAGGACTGAGAAATGATACCGTACCTTTTCGGCTGCTGGAAATTTCCTTGAGACCCACCACCAATCTGATTATTAAATCTCAAACTTTCAGTGTCAGGCGTAAGGTTATGATACGGGTTTCTTGTAACATTGTCCATTGGTGGCAAAAATTGTTCATTGTTCCTGTAATCATTACCACGATCCTGCATCAAGGGTAGTATATGAACACAGAAAGTAAGATTTCTTCTGAGAAGATGTCACAAATTTTAAAAAAGGTCTTTTAAGAGCAAATGACAAATTAATTTAGCAAATTACTTGCTGAGACTACCGTGGATCCATAAGAAGCTTGAGTTTTTGAATTTCTGGGATCATGGTGGTCTTTACTATTAAACTCTGTTCCAGGTTGATTTTCCACAACAGATGATAATTCTCTAATCCTATCCTGTGATTTAACATTTCGTCACAGCATGTTCGAAAAGATAACATGAAGAGTACTCACATTTCTAGCAGAGGTCTAAGTAGGCTAAAGGACATATGCAGACAACAACATACTAAGGAAATGTGTGTAAATACACTGAAATTGAGAAACTTCAGGATAGAGAGCTTACATTGCACGCTTTAGTCTTCCATTGCAGCTGATCATGCAAGTGCTGCATACGAAGAAAATATGATAGATATGTTGAGATTGTTTTAGTGTATAAATCTGAAGAGAGATGTAGTGAAAGCAAATACCTTTATGCCGCTGGAAATAGCGGTAGCATTTGCAACACGAGGCCAAACACCATACTCAGCTAATAAACCAAGTAAGGACGTCATGAATATATACCTCTCGTCTTCTGTAACCTAAAGTTAGAAAGTGAGAGAAGTATAGACGGAAGGGTAAAAGACAATGATATTCAAAGATCTGAGGATACTACTTAATTTAAGCCAAACCAATCACCTTTAAATCATGTGCCAACTTCAAATTTTCTTCAAGATCACCTTTTCGACGAGCCAATTCATTCAACGCGGAGGTGACAGATTCATTTTGTTTCTCATCAATCGCCTAAAAAGAATAAGAAACTGTTGTTCAGACACAGAAACCAAAGATGAAATCAATCTTGATAGATTAGATTAACACAAAGAAAAAGCACAAACCACACGAAGATCAGCACATTTTCTCTCTAACCCATACTTCTCATTGAGCAGCTGCATATCCTGTAATCAAAAGATTCAACTTTCAATTTCTCCATATAATTAGTATCCATTAGAAAGATTCATATGAGCATGATGTAAATACACACCTTCAAACAAGCAGCAGCAATTTGTTCCTGGAGACTATGAATCTCCTCTTCTTGTGATCTCACTTTCGCATAAAGTGCCTGAAATTTTTCCAAAGCTTAGTTTCTTCTTTAGTATGATTACATTTTTTTATTATTATTTTGGATTCAAGAAATAGAAATGATAAAGATGATTTATAGTATGAGTTACCATTTCCTCAGGATCTTGAATTAACTTAGAATTATTATTATTATTATTCTTATCTTCTAGCTTCCTCGAAGCAGTTGTCTCTTTGCCAATCTCATCATGCCTAAAGAGAAACAGATCGAGAACAAACGTCACCACCACTAAAATATAAGAAGCAAACACTGCTTCAAAAATCAAACGCTTTAAAGGCAAAAGCAGTAATATAATACCTTTTGATTGATTCAGAACTTCTTGGATTGTCATCCATGGTTGTGCTGGTGTTTAAGCTCTACAAGACCCGAGCTCGAATTTAAGGTCATCGGATTTTTGTCTTTTTTTTTGTTTTGTTTTTATTTCATTCTATCTTGAAGAAAAAAAAAAAAAAAGCTCTACAAACAGTCAATTTCAACCTCCACGAAACAAAGGGAATATTTCTAAAAAGCCCCTCATACTTCTTATTGTTTCCACGATAACCTATAAACTACGAAAATTACAAAATAGTCTTATCAAATTAACTCAAAATGTGTCATAAATTACACTCACAAAGACTTCAGGTGGTTTTTTTGTTAATTTTTCAGTCAAATGTTCTCCCAGATTAAAAAACCAATATCGATTTCGTTGGTTAACCGTTCGGTACAAGGTTGATTTTTTTAGTCATCCAAAAAAGTCGATTTCGTCGATCTAGAAGACGGCGACAACGACGACGACCAACACACTCCGCCGATCAACGGTCCACTCAACGAAGAAAGAGTGACTGACTTCGTCGTGAGTGAACCTCAGAGAGATGTCGCAGCAAATCAGCAGCGGTAATAATATCCCGCTGAGTGAAGTTTACTGGTCTCTCGTTAACAAAGCCGATAAGAAATTCTCCAAGATCAGAGACTTGCCCTTCTATGAACGCTCCAGGTACCTCTCTTCCCGATTCCGTTGATCAAAACCTCTGAAATTGAGAATCTCGATTCCATTAGAACTGTTGATTTGTGAGTTGCTAGGTTTCGATTGTGGTAGGAATCAAAGTAACAGTATGGAGAATGAGAATGTGATTCTGAAATTTCGGATTGTTGTTCATTGTGTTGATTAGGTATGAGAACTATTTCTTCAAGGTATTTAAAGTATACACACAATTATGGAAGTTTCAGCAAGAGAATAGGCAGAAGCTAGTTGAAGCTGGGCTTAAGAGATGGGAGATTGGAGAGATTGCATCTCGGATTGCTCAGCTTTACTATGGACATTATATGCGTACCAGTGATGCGGGTTACTTGTCTGAGTCCTATGTGTTCTACGAAGCAATACTCACTAGGGAGTACTTCAAAGAAGGTTTGTTTCAGGATCTTAATATTGCAAACAAACAGCTACGGTTTCTTGCAAGGTTTCTTATGGTGTGTTTGGTCCTTGGTCGCCGTGAGATGGTTCATCAACTTGTTGATCAGTTTAAACGGTTGATTGATGAATGCAAGAGGACATTCCAGGTTTTGTTCTGTAAACTCTTATTCTCTCCATCTTGACTACTCTCTTTCCCCGAGCCTTAAGACTGTTTCTAGGTGTAATTTTTTTTAAAACAATTAGGTTGCCTTACTAGAGATCCTCTCTTTATCTATCTTTTTTCATGTTATCAGGAAACTGACTTTAAAGAATGGAAGGTGGTGGCACAGGAAATAGTTAGATTTCTGAAATCTGACACTGCATTTATGAACATCAGACCTCTAAGATATAGTCCTGTGCTGGATCCTAATTTTGATGCTGGTACACCTCGTGCAAGTAGGTCTTTAAGGTTGACGGATGCAATCTTAAGCAGTTACTACTATAACGAGGTAGTGTTTTACTTGTTCATGTTTAGTTTGAACGCCTAATGCCTATTTAATATTCTTACCCTCTAACGTCTGCAGTCTTGCTGTATGATTTCCTTTAGGTCAAGTACTCAGAGCTCACGCTCGATTCTTTTAGAATGCTTCAATGCTTAGAGTGGGAACCGAGTGGTTCACTATATCAGTCAACTGGTGCCAAAATGGGTCAGAATGCTCCCGTTGGAGTTGCTCGTATTAACTCCCAGAGCATGAATGATCCTACTTTGCCACCTAACCCTCGCAAAGCTGTCCTATATCGTCCATCCATAACACATTTCTTGGCTGTAAGTGGAATTCAAATTTTAGCTGGTCTATCTAAATGTCTGAAACATCCTCATTCTCTGAACTCTGTTTTATCTTGGTAGGTTTTGGCCACCATTTGTGAGGAGCTTCCTTCTCATGGCATTCTTTTATTATTTCTGTCTGCTTCTGGTAATGTGTGTAGTTTAAGTCTCGTATTATGCTTCTTCTCTTTGGAATATTGAGTTCCTTAGCTTTTAATAATTACATTTCTATACAGGCAAGAATGGGCAGATTTCATCATCTCCTTTGAGTGGTAGAAATGCAACCAGTGTTGAGGAAAATATCTTGAGAGACTTTGATTCTCACATAATCAAAGAAGAGCGAGACCCATCACTTCAAATTACGCCATCTGGTCAGTCTTTGAGGCAAAACAGTGAGGACGCAGTCAGTACCCCATGTGGTTTGTCTTTTGGCAGTCATGGGCTCACAGGTATCCATTCCCGAATTTTTGAAACTTTCATGTAAACATTTATCTAATACTATTAGAATAGGCGAGAGGATACACATACACCAAGTAATAATTAGCCATGTATAACTTCTAGAGGGCAGAAGGACACTACACTGAAATTTCCAGACATTCATAAAATTTAACTATGGTTTATCTAGAATTTGCTATTTTCTGAAGTCGGATTGTTGAACTGTCTTTCCCCCAGGATCAAGCTACATCTATCCCTCTGATTTAGTTCCATTCACAAGGAAACCTCTTTTCATAATCATTGACAGTGATCACAGCACAGTTTTTAAGGTTAGATACACATGTCTCCATCTCTCTTATGATAGCATTCATTTTTTTACTTATTTTCATAATCATTCATGTTTCTTCCTTAAACTGTGAAGAATATTTGTGGAGCTGAGAAAGGAGAACCAGCAGCATTGCTTCTGTCTCCATCACATGCTCCTCCGCTAATCTCTGCTGATTTCTCTCGTCAACCTAGTGGTAGCCTTTTCACCATTTTTCTCACTGCACCAGTCCAAGCTTTTTGCTTGTTAAGTGGGATTTCCGGCTCTGATATGGAAACGGTAGGTAGAGATAAAGCTTTATCCCTTGTTTGGTACTTCTTTTTCTTGTTTGCATGCTGACTACTGTCATGTGTCAGGATATTTTTGTTAAGGCGGAGAAGCTTCTGTCCTCGTCTATGAACGATTGGGCTTTGACATTGGCAACATCAGATACCCTGCACCCCGTTTGGTCCCAGATACTAAAAGATCCCTTCTTGAGACGACTACTCCTAAGGTAAATGTTTCTCTTCCTAGTTCTAATACACCTTCAAGATTTCCTAAAATTCCAGTATCAATGAAAAAACAAACTTGATTATATGGAATATTATAAGATTGGCGGTTCATTTTTGGATATAGATTGTGTAGGAACTAGGAACATGAACATTGTTGGTTTTGTCTCTCTTATCTGCAGATTCATTTTCTGCCGGGCAGTCTTGGCACTGTACACTCCAATCTCCAATAACAAACAAAACCAGCCAGAGTGCTTTCCGTCTCTCCCGGAATCGCTAGCACCAACTGCTCCTGCGGTTCAAACTGCTGTGCTTCAGATGGCTAATGTATTTGGGGCTACAAGTAAGTTTACTTTACCTCAAGATATCACGATGCTCGAAAGCCTCTAAGAAGCTACCTCTGCGACTAGAAAAGCTTCAGTCTGAAATATTCTTGTGCTGTTGTGCAAATCGGGAAACCTCGATTTGGTCAATGCATCTTCAGTGTCCTTGGAGGTTTATAACCAAACCTCTTTTGATATTTATGGTTGAAGAACATATTGATGTGCGAAATTAACAAAGTGTATGATGCAGAACATGTGATTGGCTCTGATGTATCTTCATTTCAAAAACATGTTTGGTTTTTTTGGTTTTTGTATATTGATTCAACTTTTACAGTCTAATGGAAATTTACCATCTTTTTTTATTCGATCAAGAGATATAAGAGGTTCTCCATCTGGATATGTTGATTGCACTTTCAGTATAGGATAATAAATTGCGTAGGTTTATCAGGATACATTTTAATGAAACAGCAAAGCAAATCCATGCTCTGAATTACATCAAAGAAACTATTCACCACCGGTCTTTGCAGCTACAAGTGCCGTCTTTGAAGAGATGGAACCGATTAGCATCCCGCACTAATATCTCACGTCCCACGATCTTTGATATCAGCTTTGTGACTTCATGACAATCACCACAGACACGAAGGTTTTTCATCACTTGCAACGGCGTCCCTGGTTCTGTGTTCAACAGTCCAAACGCAATCGCTAGTCTCTCACTGTGCCCACAGATCAAACGTCTCTTCTCTTCTTCTTCCTGTAGATTCTGCGACACTTCCCGTGAATCGGGTACATACCCTTCTCTAGCCATTAAACTGTAAAGTATCTCTAGTGACTTATGGATGGCTTCCGACTGAGGTGCTGAAGTATCTCCAGCACGGAACACGTGAACTTTTTTACAGATTTCGATCCAGCTATATCCCGGATTCTTCTTGATGAGTTTATCATTCAAGGATTTGCGGATTAGGCTCACTTTGTCCCATTTTCTCAACGCTGCATATGCGTTTGATGCTAGAATCGAGTAACCTGGATCATCCGGATTCAGTTCAATGATCCTCCTAGACACTCTTTCTGCGGTTTCCATGTCCCCACTTGTTCGACAAGCTCTTAGCAGAGATGCCCATATGCTCGCATCAGGTTTTATGGGCATTGCTTGGATAAATTCTTCGGCTTTCGAAATCTTCTGAGACCGAGACAGCAAATCAACCACACACGCATAATGTTCCATCATAGGGTCAATTTTGTAGTGAGTTTTCATCTTCTCGAAGCCAGCCAAGCCTTCTTCTACCAAACCAGAGTGGCTGCAAGCATAGATGATGGCAATGAAGACAACACTATCGGGAACAATACCGGATTTTTCCATATCAACAAAAGCTTCAAGAGCTTTCTCACCCTCGCCATACATTCCATATGCATAGATCATCCCTGTCCATGTTACAACATCTCTTCTACTCATACGTTCAAAAACTCTGAAGGAACTCTCCAAACAGCCACATTTTGAGTACATTTCAATTAGTGCATTCCCTATTCTCAACTCAGATTCATATCCAAACCTTAACAGACAACAATGGATCTCCTTGCCTAGTCGTTTTGCAGCAAGTGAAGCACACATAGGCAATGTAACTAAGAAAGTAGCCATATCAGGCACCACTTTGCTCTTCCTCATCTGACTAGTAACCTGCAAACCGGTTGCGAAATCCCCAAAACGAACACAGGCTGAAATAACCGTGTTCCATGTCACCGTATCCCGAGTTTCCATACTATTGAATATCTTCAGTGAATCTCCTACTTCCCCGCACTTTGCATACATATCAATCAACGCATTACCAACAGAAAGATCGAAATTAATTCCGCATTTTGTCACATTCGAGTGTAGCCCTTGCCCAAATTTCAAGTCTGCTAGACGCGTGGAGACAGATATAAGCATCAAGTAAGTGATGTGATCCGCTTGCTCTTCCGTGATCATCATCATCATCAACTTAAAGAGTCTCATGGCTTCCAAAAGATCCCCGTTTTGTATATATCCACTGATTATCGAATTCCACGAAACAGTATCCTTACATTCCAAGCCTTTGAAAACATCTCTTGCAGTGGTCATGTCACCACACTTTCCATACACATCAATTAAAATGTTTTCAACAGTAGTGTCAAGCACAAAGCCAGCTCTCAACACATGGTCATGAACGTACTTTGCTAAGCGCAAGTCCCGTAAGTGTCCACAGGCACGAAGAACAGAACTAGCTGTTAAGATATCTGGATTGAACTGATCCAAATTTTCCAAAAAAATCCTCACAGATTCTTCATGCACCTCTAAGTTGAGATACCCGCAGATTATAGTATTGTAACTAACGGAATCTCGAACAACCATCTCATCAAAAACTCGTCTTGCATCTGTTGGTCTGCTAAATTTCAAGTACATTGCAAGTAGTCCGTTGTTAACCACCACAACAGAGTTAACACCTGACTTGAGAGCAAAACCATGAAGTCCCTGTCCTTGTTTGACAACCATCAAATTCCCAAAGGCAGGCAAAACACTTGAAACCGTGAAGGAATCTGGCACAATCCAAGACTTCCTCAACTCATTATAAACATCCAAGGATTCCTCGTAGTAACCATGGGAACTATACCCAGAAATCAAACTGTTCCAAGACACAAGATCTCTCACAGGCATTTCATCGAACACTTGTCGTGCTCTACCCAACAATCCCATTCTAGCAAACATATCCACAAGTGCATTGCCTACATACAAATCAGATTCGAAACCCATCTCCAGAATCTGTTCATAAACCAAATCTCCCATATTTGCATCGAACAATCCCGCGCAGGCTTTGATAACCGAAGGAAACGTGTACTTATCAGGAGAGACCTTGGATTCCCGGAGTTTCCCGTAAAACTCGAGGGATTTAGGGAACAAACCGTTCTTACAGAACGCTCTGATGATTGAATTCCAGATGTAAACATTTTTGGCCGGAGAAACTCGCCGGAAAACGGAGAGGGAAGAGGCAGGTTCACGAAATTGAGAGTACTTGTCGATAAGCTTGCCGGAAAAGAAGTCGGAGGTGTCAAGACCGAGAGAGATCACAAGGGCGTGGACTCGACGAAGCTCATTGAGGTTAGATGACGATGAAAGAGCTCTCGAGATGAAAGACGATGATGACACTCTAGTCTGCATTCCTCCATTGCAGAGTTATTATTTTTTTAGTTACCTCTTCTTTCGTTATTTTTAGTTACCGAATTTTAACCGGAGTAAACCGGGATTACAACTATTTTAGCCAATAAACTAATTGAACCGGTTTAAACTCGCACATCAATTGTACACATCAGCGTCATTTCAATTATTGGTGTTTTTGGTATTATCAAGAGTTTGATGTCTAGAGATAACATTATCATTATTTATGACTTGATTGTGTTATTAGAGAGATGCCAACTAAAATAGATGACCAGCCATAAGATTGATTTTTCCTTGGTTAAGCTTCTAACATCGTTGTGTCTCTATAATAGCGAGCCTTTATTATTTGTGCAAACAATGAGTTTGGATATTGAATTAGACGTCATGCTTGTTTAGCTAGAAGAGCATCGTTAAATTTTTCAAGATCCCGAAAGCCTAGTCCCCCCCTCTTTTTTTGAGAATTACAGTTTTTTCCAAGCTATCCAGAGAATTCCTCTCTGCTGAGCATCTTTTTTCCACCAATATTTCATAAGTATAGATTCAATATCTGTTATAACACCCTTAGAGAGTTTTAAGCAAGACATAGCATATACAGGCATAGCTAAAGCAACTGATTTGAGCATTATTTCTTTGCCTGTTGGGGATAGTTTCCTCGCACTACAACTAGATGTTCTCTGTTTCACTTTTGTTATTATATACTCAAACATTTCTTTCTTTTTCTTGCCAAACTGCTCCGGTAAACCCAAATATTTTCCTCCACCTCCATGATTTGGGATATCTAGAATCGATTTTAACCTGTTTTGCGTTGAACCATACACGCGTGTACCAAAAGTTATCATGGATTTTGCCGTGTTGATTTGTTGGCCGGAGTAGTATTCGTAAACATCAAAGACTTCTTTCAATGCTCTACAATTTTTCACATTAGCATGGCAAAAGAAAAGGCAGTCATCTGCAAATTGGAGGTGAGTTATTCTAGGTGCATTATCTCCCACTTTAACACCTTTGATATCCTTATCCGCTACTCTTGATTGTATAAGGTGACTTAGTATGTCTGAGCATAATATAAAAGGATAAGGGGAGAGGGGGTCCCCTTGTCTAATGCCTCTTTCTGGTTTGATATGACCAAAAGGTGAACCATTGATCATGACCGAGTAACTCACCGATTCTACAGTGGCCATGATCCATGTTATCCATTTCTCGCTAAAACCAAAGAGCTGAAGAGTTGATCTCAGGAAGTCCCATTCAACACGGTCATAAGCTTTGCTAACATCAGTTTTGACCGCCATATACGATTTAGACACTCTCTTTCGGGTTTTAAGAGAATGCATGACTTCGTGGGCTAACATGACATTATCTTGAATTAGTCGTCCCGAAATGAAAGCTGCTTGTGCATCAGATATTATCCCATTCAAGTGTTTTTTAAGCCGACATACTAAGCACTTTGAAATGATTTTATACATAACATTGCATAGTGCTATAGGTCGATAATCTGAAAATGTGATTGGATTGTCTATCTTTGCTATCAAACATATATTGGTATGGTTCAATTGTTGCGGCATTGATGCTGTGTCAAAGAATTGTTGTATTTCTTTTACAACATCCGTACCAACTATATCCCAGCATGTTCTATAAAAACGCGCTGTTATGCCATCAGGACCAGGAGCTCTGTCCTCACCTATTTGACACACTGCTTCATAGATTTCATGAGCATCGAAGGGTCGAGTAAGATCAACATTCATATCCGAAGTAACTTTTGATTGAAAATCAGAGCACATCTTTTGTTACTTGGTGACCACTGGTGGAAAATATATTATGAAAAAAATCTTGAGCATGTGCTCCTATTGCTTTATTACCATATAATATATTTCCATCTGTATCCTGGATTGAGTTTATTTGATTTTTCGTGAATCGTATATTAGCACAGGCTTGAAAAAAACTTGTATTTCGATCTCCTTCCAACATCCATTGATTTCTGCTTTGCTGCTGCCAATGTTTCTCTTCATCCAAATATGCCTTTGTGAGCTCATCTTGTAAGGTTGGGATATGCCTTCGAATACAAGGATTTAAGCTTTCCATAGCTGTATTAAGTTGAGATTGTAAAGCCTTTATTCGAGATTGGGAATTCAGTTGATTTTCATGTTTTAGTATTGCCATTGCTTTCCTGCAAGAGGCAATTCGACTCGAAATTGGGATATTCTCTTCTCGAGTGTGTATGTCCCAGCCTTGTTTAACCGCTTCTTTAAATCCATCAATGTCGCATAAACGTTTATCAAAGAAGAAGGCTCGTCTTCTATATGAGGATCCGATATTAAAATTTGTTAGTAGTGGTTTATGATCGGATCCTGTAAAGTCCAAGAATTCCACTTCAGCATAAGGAAAAGCAGCTCCCCATGGACCGTTTTGAAAAGCTCTATCTAAACAACATTTAACGGTATGGGAATGTCTTTCTCCTACCGAAGAGAACCTATCACCTCTGTGTCGAATATCTTCGAAATCACAACTTGTCACCATGTGATTGAAGTCACGGAAAGTCCAATCAGGCCTGATTGGACAACCAAGTTTTTCTGAGTTGTTAAGAATTTCATTAAAATCTCCTATGAGTAGCCAAGGATCATGGCGATGGTAGGATATATTTTCCAGTCTCTCCCAAAGAAGATATCTTTCATTTTGAACTGGGTGACCATACACACAAGACAAATAAAAGCTTATGTTATTAATGTTTACAGAGACATCAATGAGGCGCTCATCCATTGAAATTGGACTGAGTGCTACATTCTGTTTCCACATCAAAGCTAAGCCTCCACTCCTTCCATGAGGGGGCTGGATAAGTATATTAGCAAATCCTAGAGCATTCTTAAGTTTATATAATACATCACACTGATTAAGAGTTTCAATATGAAAGAGAATATCACACTTAGTAATACGACATAGGCTAGTGAGTCGTGATTGTGTTAAAGGTGGACCTATGCCTTGGCAATTCCAGGAGAGGACTCTCATATTGCATCTGGGGGTACTGGGCCCCCCGCGCCTCCGTCGAATCGTTGGTTGACTGAGAAAGATCCAAAAGAATCTGTAGTCTTACTCTTCTTCTTGAATTGGCTCAGGACCGCCAATTCATTTGCTGCCTCTGCTTTGTTGAAAGCGTCCTCAAAAGATAGTCTTTTGCGCTTCATGAAGACAAACTCAGAGAGGGCGTTGTCAGAAGATGCCTCAAAAAGACTCTCGTAACAATTAGAAGCACGAACGTTGGTCTTCTGTTTAGCCTGAAAGTAGCGTATCTTTTCTGCATTTAGATCCGCATCAGGAAACACAAACGGCACCCTTGATGTACCTCTGAAGCCCTTATCTGTTTGAGTCGTGTTACCAGTTGGTGGTGGCATCTGGATCCCCGGTATAAGAGTAGCAAGGTCGATAGACGGCATGTTATTGTCTCCAGTCGAATGATTGTCATCATCACTACTATCACCCGAGTCTCCTTGAAGATCATCATCAAAGTTCAGAGTACACTCCTTGATGTCATGTTTTAGAGAACCACATTTGCTACAAAAGTTCCTCAATCTCTCATTACGAAACTTAACGATAGTGTTCTCACCAACAATGAATTGAAGTTTTTTTTGAAAACGGAGAGGATCCTCTATATTCCAGGCAATCCTAACTCTAACCGCTCCTACTTGGTTAGTGTTTTCATCATAGTCAACCTCAGTAACAAATCTTAAACGATTCCCAACCCATCTAACCATAGCATTTGTTAAATAGAGTGTCGGAATATCTTGGATTTGGACCCATAAAGGGATTATCTTCATTTCTCCATCGGTTATATTTGGATACCAACGACGAGTCGTAAGCATCCAGTCATTTGAATGACCAAGGTCCACGGTTAAGCACCAGATTGAGATATTCTTCTGTTTGGAAATGGAATTGAACACGACCATCATCAATTAACCGCCCAACACAACCATCAACAAATCCCCAGACTCGAGGCAATTGGCGTATGAGTGCACGAAGATTCTGCTTCCGGGGATTCACAAGGGTCACCACCAAAGAGAAGCGATTAATGTTCGCAGCCCGTTTACAGAATTCCGGTGGGAGAGGTATTGGAAGATCATCTATACCCAGATCGAGATCTTGAACAGATTTTCGGAGATAATCACTCATTGTGAGGGTTAGGGGAAGATGGATAAGACCAGAGGGGAAAGGATTGGGAAATTGTGTAGAAAAGGATTGTTTAAATAGACATCGCCATGGCGGTTTCTTGTAGCGATTGAAACCCGAATTTTCAGGGAAGACATAACTATCGTTACATAACGATAGAGTACAACCGCCAACTGAAACGCGCAAAAAGAAAGCAACATTTTTGTTGGTCGGAAAGACACTCCTAGTCGGAGAAGAAGACCGGTGAAGCCGGAAAGGTGAATCGCGAAAAAAATTGCCTCTGCAGAGAGACGCCATTTAATCTTTATTATTTGTAGTTATCATTTTCTCCATTTATGAATTCTATTTCTATTGTAATATGTTTTATGTTTTGTATGTTTGAAAATTAATTAAAATGCAATATTTTCTAATTTTATTAAATCTTAAATGTTTACACATTTATACCACTTCTATTCTATTTAAAAATTTTAAATTTTAAAAAACAATATTTTCAAAAATAAGAGACTCAAAATAAGAACCTACCAAAGAAAAAATTTTATCTAAAAAATTATGTGTTCTTATATTTAAAAAAACACACAATTAATTCATATAAAATTTAACAACCCCTACTTAGAGACTACCAATAAACTTGGTCTAAGGCACTAAGTTATTATTATGATAGTGAATAAATTGATATAGGAAAACGTTTAGATCTTATTTGAATATTTCGTAAAAATACAGGGTTCTCTTTGCAAATTTTTCCTAAATTTTAAGATTTTGATTTCTCTGCAATTTTGAAGAAAAAAATAAAAACTCGATCCCGGGAGCAATTTTGAGACAAACAAAAATGGTGTTGAATAGTCGATTGGTGGAGACGACGGTGAATCTATCGGCGGATCTCTGGGCAATATGTTGCCTGTAACCCGGAGAGACTTCCTCGCGCCACCGTGCTCAATTTTATCTTCTGCGTACCTATCCTCCAACTCTGCTTCCTCGCTTCCTCTCTCGGATCGTACCTCTGCTTCGTTCCCGGCGCCGGAGTCGATCGCCGAACTCATTCCGATTAATTTCCCGGCGTAGTTTCCACGTATATTCTCTTAAATTTCGACTTTTATTTTGTAATTTTTTGTTTTTGTTTTTGATTGTTTATGTAAACCGAAAAGAACATCAAAATTTAACAACCAGAATAAACCGGTAAAATTTTAAAAAGACACAAAACCAAATCGGGTAGTGATGAATCATTGTGTTGTCTGTCGCCAACGGAGAGAAAGAAGAAAGAATAGAGAGGGGTCAACGACAAGAATAAAAGGAAGTCAACAAAGTGTTGTGTTTTGTCTAATGGGCCACTAAGTTTGTTCAAGGCCCAATTAAATAGTTATGTTGTGTTTGTAGTTAAAGGAGAAATATGAGATAGTTTATAGAATTGTCGTAAAAATTTAATTTTTAATTAGAAAAAGAAGCTTTAACGATAGTTAATTAATGGAAGTGTATTTGAAGAAATAAATTTTTATGAAATAATTAATTTGTTTTATATAGAATGAGTATTTTACAATATTTTATTTTTTAAGATTAATAATTGACTGATAAGATATTTATATATAATTTTACAAAATAATATAGATGCATTTACAAAAGTACCTTTTATTCTATACTATTTTGCAAAAATACGCTCACTAATTTTATTTTACCAAACAAAAATAAGCTCATGTTAGTTGTCTATTTTCAAATGACTAAATTTTAATCCCTAATCTTTCAATACTAAACCTACCTCTTCAAAACTATATACTAAATGTAAAACAAAGAATCTAAACCTAAAAAAAAAACAAAAATCCTAAAAAATTAATTTAACATATTTTGAAATAGTGTTAAAAAGTACAAAAATGAGAATTGTCTTAAAGGGAGTTCAAGATTTCAAAAGGCTTATGCCACATGATTCATATACGATTTGAGGCCATTTTCTCCTGAGCAATGATCACCTTTTCAACGCCATGAACAACGAAGTAACCACCTTCGTCATATGTGCATTCTCCAGCCTTTATCAAATTTTCACCAGATTTGCCATTCAATGCGCATTTTTCGAGTGGATCATAATGGGAACCTAAGAAACAAAGGCGGTGTTAGTTTGATTATCAGACGTCTCAATAAGAAGTGTGCAAACTGTTGAACAAAAAGATAGAAACTAACATGAGTGTGAATCTGCAAAGCTGGGGTATCACGAATAATAAATTGCAAAGACTTTGTAATAAACGTATTAAATGGGTCCAGGTGATGGCGAACATGGCTGTTGTTCTTAAAGTAAGTAGAGATAACAGAGAACGCATCATCTTCGCCAAAATCGTTGTCTGATATTACTAATGCATAGCAAAATGGAAGCAGAGATCAAACCAAAGAAACAAAATTTGAAAGTCTATCCACTTGTAGTTTTTGCACTTTCTTAGGCAACAACGGTGCTGTTCATTTGGTCGCTGCAAGCAGCTGTGACTGCGATAGACGCGAGTTAAGCTGTTCGTTTGATCGCTGTCGATAGTTGTGGTATGACGCAGCGGCAGACGCAGCATTCTGCGGTTAAATTTTTTGGACGCATATTGAATTCAACATCAACGACTTAAAAATTGCGATATATGAGATAAATGATAAATATACCTTTGTTTTCTTCAAAAATTTACAAAACAACTAACGCTAAATTAAGTAGTTTCCTTTCTCCAATTATTATATATCATTATGTCCCAAACGATATTAATTTATAAAAAGGAATGTTTTGTTGATACGAAAAAATATCCTTATTTATTATACACGTTCCAAAGCATGAGTTTTTCTTCTTTTTATGGTTAAAAATATTTATTCTTTCTTTAACGACTGGGATATATACGCTAGGAAAATTGTAAGAATTTCATTCAAAATCATGGTAATAACTTGCTGGTTAAATGTTAAAAATATATATAACTTGAATTGTTGAATTACTCTTTTGCAGTGACTCTGTTTTTTTTTTTTTTT
>NC_025703.1:1171827-1202937 GCF_000633955.1 Camelina sativa
TTTTTTTTTTTTTTTCCAAAGTTTGCAAATCCTTCGAGCCTACTTAAACTTGGCTCGGGCAGCCCCATGCGTAATTAGATTTGAGTTTAACAACCCATCCCAAGAGTTTAGATCTTAAGCAAAAAAATTCCTTCGTTAGTCAAACAATGTCTAGCTAGGAACAAGGAACGAAAAGAGTTAAAAAGTTATTGACAACATCCACAACATCGAAAGAGGTTGCTCAAAACCAAATTCGTCAGGAGTGTCCAAACTAAGCTAGTCATTTGTCAAGCAGTCTAGTCTTCACAAAGTGCGGGGGATGAGAACGTGATGAGCAAGCTTTATCAATGACACAAGTGCTAATTCAAGTTAAGCAAAAGGGAACCAGAGTTAGTATATATAATAAGTTAATCTCTGGTTGAGTTGTCTTTGTTGGACGCCAAAGGAGCTGCACATGTCATGACTCATGAGAAGGACAGTTTGTCCATTTGATGTTCAAGAATGGTTTCGGCAAAACCAAAACCCCCTTGGAGGAGCCAATTCAACCTTTAATTTGCAACAGCTCAAGTCCAAGGGTTTTAACGCCTCTATAAAGTGGTGTTATAGGTGACGGTGAGTGAGAGACAAGGTGAAGAAGGGTGTGTACTAATTAAATCAGGGCATACTTTGGTTTCCCGGTAAAATCAGGCCATTCCGAGAAAGAAAGAGCGATAAGGATGGTGGATGGAGTTAAGTTCCAGAGGTATACAATTTAACTCGATAAGTTTTGCCAATTTGCCTAGTTCTAGTAACACGATGAAGTTTGTGGTTTTGATATCATCATCAAACTTTTGTTCTTTCTACTCTCGGTCTTTTTAAGTTTGCCTATTTGCCATGTTAGAATTTCCTCGGTACACACGTGGAAAGCGGTATACACACGTGGGTTTAAAAAGGTAAATCTAATATGATACTATTCGAGAGACAAACTAACTAACAAAAAGTTTGGCCGTGATTAGGGTTTCTGTACTTGGCCAGTTGGCCGTGACGTCGAAGGAACACACAAAAGTTTGGCCTTCCTCTACAATTTACCGTGATCGTCTTTGTGAACTCAACTTCAATTTGATTATAGGGTTTTCTTTCCAACTAGAGAGGTGTTTCCTTTGTGTGATCTCTATCTTTTTCTTCAACCAACTTATCTCTTCGTTGAATTGTTACTAAATAATTCTTTTGTTTTCTCTTTGGTGATGTTTCAGTGTACAATGAGAAATATAAGCGAGCTGCATGACGATTTATTGTTGAAGATTTTGTCATTCCTCCCGACAAAAGATGTTGTGGCGACGAGTGTTTTGTCAAATGGCTGTATCTTTGGGAACATCGGAAACTACAATTCATGATGTCGATATTGTAGTGATTTGTCCTAGATGCTCTCCATACTGGATAGTTATTACATTTGTACTCTCATTACCACGTGACCCCTCTCGGAAATATTACACTGAAGGAGATGAAGATCCTTCCTCTCAGCGGAGATTGGCTAGTTTGCTGACGAGACTCAAAGCTGATTTGTGTATTGATTGCAATCGAAGAATTCTTGAAGGGAAAAAATTGACTACTATTTTCATCTTAGAATTTTGAACCCCAAACCGCTACCATGCTTTTTATATGGACCAAGTTGGAAGAGAAACAGCAGATGGAGATTGAGTCAGTTAACTTGCGCGATACTACCTTGTGTTATCTAACTCTTAAGTTTTTTTCTCCTCATCTTTTTAGTTTGCCAATTTGCTTTCTTAGAACCTCTTTCCTTGTGATGGACAAGGTAAAGGACAACGTCATTCAACAACAAGTCCCCCTTTATGTGGTTTTGCTTCTGTTGATAATCAGTTTGGCTTTTCAGCTTACAAAACCATATATATAACAAGGAACTAGCTAGATAAAATTACCGAAAGACAATTCTTGAAAGCAATCAAGAAATAGTGAATCAACCTAACTTGCAATATTGATTTGAATACTGAACATATGTAATTTGATTTTAAAATATATAAAAAGGTTGCATTTGAGCACTTTCAATTGTATTCTCATTTTTAAACACTTTCAAATATGTTAAAAATTTAATAGGAAAATTAAATAGGTTTGAAATCCAATGTAGAAATTTATTAAATAGTATTTGTAAAAAATTTAAGCAATAACACTAGATGACAGGAAATTTAGATGAATGGTTTAATAACATATGATTTTTGTTAGATTTTTAAATAAATTGAAAATCCACTAGTTAATAAACTTCCAAAACTTTGTTGGGGAAATATATATGTTTTTTCTTTCAAACTAGATTTGGTTTTTAATTGAAATAATTATATGCTAATTTGATATAGAAAAGAGAATATAAAAATTTGACAATCGATAAAGTCTTCGAAATTAATTAGTAGCGAAACAGAGGAGCTTACTTGGCGCTTACTTATAAGGGAAAAGGAACAGAAAAGATTTTGGCTTTTCTTCTTCTTCTGTAATGGAAAATATCACCAACACCAAACATGAAGGAATACAAAATATGATTGATTTGCCTGAAGATTTACTGGTGAAGATATTGTCACTCCTTCCGGTTAAAGAGGTTGGGGCTACAAGTGTTTTGTCAAAACAATGGCGTTGTGTTTGGAAACTGTGTTTGAAGCTTCACCTCTGATTGATTTTGTTATCAGGAGGAGAAGAAGATACAATGAATCATCTGATTTCAATTTACAATCAAAGATGCATGACATATGTACATAATAATACCCTATAATCTATGAAAATGGTTTTGTGTATATCTGCAAAAGTTATTCTGTTCTTGTCTCTTTTGTGGATTCAAAACTTTCTTCTTTCTTTAACGACTGGTGTATATATGCTAGTAAAATTGTAAATTTATTCATTCAAAACCATGGTAAATAACTTGCTGGATAAGTAATAAAATAAGCTTGTGATTTGAATGGTTTAATTACTCTTTTGCAGTGACTCTGTTTTTTTTCCAAAGTTTGCAAATGTTTCGAGCAGCCCCATGCGTATTAGATTTAAGTGTAACCCATCCAAGACTTCAGAGACCTTGTGCCAAAACATTTCTTCATTAGTCAAACCATGTTTGGGAACAGGGAACGAAAAAGAGTTAAAAAAGTTATTGACAACATTCACACCAAAAGATCACTCGAAAGAGGTTACTTAAAACCCAAATCAGGAGTGTCCAAACGAAGCTAGGTATTTTGTCAAGCAGTCTTCACAAAGTGAGGGGACAAGAGTTTTGAAATCTCCAGAAACCCAACTTTGTCTTTCCCTTCAAAGATTAGCTTCAATGTCTCATCGCAGAATATCTCCCTCTTGTCAGCTGGGTTCTGCAACCAAAAACCCAACACCAAAATGTTAAGAAAGTACATTAAAGTAGTATTCCCTAACTTGATACTAGAAGAACGTCTCAATCTAATTGCACTTTTATCCTGATAGAGATTGGTATAATTGGTTGCTTTCTAGGTTCTTAATGCCAAAAGAGAACGTTGTTTTGGAAACCAAATCATGTCACAGACAGGATAAAACATAGAATAGGCAAAACCAGAGGCTAAAGTAAAACAGGCACATGAGGGGAAAAATCATGGAGATCAAATTAGATAGAATGTGAAGATTCTAAACAAAGCAACTTCTACAACATTAGTAAACCATAGACTCCAAAAGCAATCTACATTAACCAGAACAACAAGTCGCATTCTCAGAGACAAAAGCATAAACCTTTTGGATTAGACAATTGAAGGAGATGAAAAAGATCACAAATCTGAAATCTGAAAACAAAAGTGAAAATTTTTTGGGTGGTCACCACATCCAGCTTCTCAACTAAGTTCATCAAGTAGTTCATCAAGTACCACAAAAAGCTATCTTTTTCCGGCAGTTCTCGTCTACATACAAGACCTATATTCTACGAATATGTAACAAAAGCAAAGAGAGGGAGAAAAGAAGAGGAACCTGAAGATCGTGGGACTTGATGTAGGTCCAAATCCCTTTGATGGCGTCGGTACGCGTAGTTTCACCGGTACCAAGGAACTGAGCGAGAACTGGAGACACAGGAGTCACCTTAAAGATTCCAGTAGACCTCGGTGTCTTCTTCGCTGGAGAGTCTGATTTCGCCTTAGGTTTAGGCTTAGGCTTGGTCTTCGTTTTCGCCGCCGGTTTCTTGGTATATCCAGCTGTGCTTACTACACCTCTCGAAGAAGAAAGCACATAAGAGGTCGAGCTAGACACAGGAGCTAGAAGCGATTTGCATCTCCTGAAAACCATAGCTGCAACGGAAGACATCTTCTTCCCCAATTCTAGTTTCTTTTTTTCTCCTTCTCCTTCGTAAGTAAGAGTGTGTGTGAATTTTGGAGAATTTAGGAATGTTTTTGGGAGAAAAAAGGTTTGACCTTTGACTCTGCCACGCGGGCGACGTTTGAGATATCTTGTGACACCAAAAAGTTTTGAACTTGCAACTTTTCAAGATTTTAAGACCTCTATCAAAACAGAGGAAAAGGAAAGTTGAAAACTTTCTCTTGAGTTCTCTCGTCCACAGTGATGAAATCTTCTTCATCAGCTCTCTGGGAAACTGACGTTTTCTTGCGTTTCAGAGATCTGAAGAACGTTCACGAACCATCTTCTGTCTGGTCTTACACTAGCCCTAAGAGTTTTAGACTCGTTAACCATAGAGACTGAGAAAGTATGGGAGGGTACAGTTAGCTAGGCTTGAAAGTTTGCCTAATAAAGATGTCATGGAAGTGCTGAGAGTTAGCTATTCGGATTGGATGAGCAACGGATTCTGTTTTTTTTTTTTTTTTTTTTNTTCCGAGTCTATTCCCAATTAATGGTAAAACAGATCATCTCCCAGACACAGGGTACTAAAACATAGGAGCTATAGCAAAGATGGGCAAAATCAAAGAGTAAAACAGACCAAACATTGACAGAGGGGTTGATGGAGAACAGATTAGATACAATGTGAAGACTCTAAGCAAAGCAACTTCTACGACATTAGTAACATGGGAGTCCAGAAGTTAAACTATTTTAACCAGAACTACAAGCCACAAGCAAAGATAAAGACTACATCTTTTGGATTAGACAATTGAAGGAGATGAAAAGGATAATACAAAATCGAGAGATATAAACCTCTAAGCTTAACAACAAACTACAGAAGCGAGAGATATGACCAGCCTCACCAGAGATCTCCCAAAAAACCAAGAACATGACAGAAACTCGAATAAATTCAGTAAAGACCATAGAATTGTCACATTCAAGTTTACTAGACAGCTCAAACTTAACCTGTAGATGGGTCATTCGAAAACCTTGAGAAGTAACAATTACGATATGTCTATGCATTTCCAACAATGAGTTTACCGAAATGTAAAAACCTACAAACCCAACAATCTTACACAGGTGAGTTATCCATCAGAGAAAGCAAATCATCCATGTGTAAAAACACCCAGAGTTTCAGAGTTGAAGAAACCACAATTCTGAAGAACAATTATTCCAGACTCTGAAAAAACAACTACAAAGTTTCATACTTTTTGGTAGCAAATATCCAAATTCAAGCAGCTAACTCCTTCATCAAATCTTCATTGCTCCCATCTTTAATCCCCAACTTCCTCTGTTCCGCCACAAAGCACTTAGTAATCACATTACAGAACAAATACACAAACTTAACTGAGTCACGAGCCGGCACAGGATACGTAATCTTCTCAAAGAACTCCAACGGCACATTCGGATCAACAATCGCAACAACAGGAATCTGAAGCTTCGACGCCTCAAGTATCACAGAGCTCTTCCTCTCAGTATCAAACACAACAACACAATCAGGCATAGTAGTAGGACCAAAGCAAAGCTTTTTATGCCTAGATCGAAACTTCTTAGGACTGTAACTGTTAGTCAAGAACCCACCCATCTTCCACAGATTCATCGCACGGTTATGATTATACGAATCGCCTTGGATCTTACGAGAAGTGAGCTCTATGATCTCGTCGAAGAGAGGGTTCGTGTTGACGAAGAAGATGTTACCTCTCATGTGAGCGAGGTTAGCTACGAAATGAGCGGCGCTACGGAGGCAAATCAGAGTCTTGTCTGAGTCGATTATGGTCATCCCGTTACGCGTCCCGTAAGCGTATTGCTTGAAATGATGCTCGGCGGCTCGACGGCCGAGATGTGATCCTGTGTTCAGAAGCTTCTGGATTACTGCTGCGTGAATCGTCATTGTTTCGTCGCCGGAACCGGAGTGAGGGTTTAGGGTTTTTTAGATGAATTCGCAAATTGGATTAGATCTGTTGGAGAAAAGCTGAGAGATGGATGAATATCTGGATCACTTCGGTTCGGGTCAAACCGGTATAAGTAATCGGCCAATTTAATTTAAAAATGTCTAAACCAGAAACGTAAACCGGGTCGTATAAATTTAACCATTGCGTACACGTCGTTGACCAACAAAAGAGAAATATAAAAATTAGTTAAAGCTTTTTAGATTAAAGTAACGTTGTAAGAAGAGAGAAGAGAGGGATGGATTAATTAATCGAGAGATTTGGCGGCGACAGTTTCCTTTGGGTTTCAGATTTCGTGAGCTTATTCTTAGCTTTCTCTCGAAGGCAAAGCTCTCATATTTTCTTTTTTTTTGTTCACTCTCAGATCACGTTCCCTTGTAAGAGAATCGATCAAACCCAATTCGGTAAATTTGTGTTTTGTTTATAATCTTATCTTAATTTTTTGGAATTTGTAATGTTTCCTTGTGATTTGGTGTTGAGAGACGAATCTGAGAAATTTGGGGACTTTAGATGCGATCCTGTTTTGTGTTTGATGAGTCTATTCGTTTATCTCCAAATTAGGGTTTGTTGTGGTGGAGCTCTGTTTGATGTTCTCAATTATTATTTTTTCACAAACGATTCAATGGTTGGTGTGATTTTAACGCAGATGCATCGGTTTTGTAATTTGTTAGGTTGACAAAAATTCTATCTTTGTTTTGATTTCCGATGAAGCTTGTGTTAGGGTTGGTTTTGTCTAATTGATTTCTCTTTGCATGGATCTGTTCTGTGATCTTGTGTAGAATTTAGGGTCAAATGAAAAAGCTTTTGATTTTGATCTTTCTGCTGCATTATACAGTCTCAAATTTTCATTTTTTGTTTGTTTGTTTGATTGGTTATATCTCTGGTGTTATTATTATGCAGGGGCTTATTCGCTTGTATTTGTTGTTTTACAAGATGGCATCTGCGACTCTGAGAAGGCGGCTTCATCACGGGGATGTAGATGGGAGGAAGTATGAGCGTTATGATGCAAGTGACTCCGACACTTTAAGTGAACCTTTGTTAGGAAGTAGCGAACCTTTGTTAGGAAATAGTAGTACTGATAATCATAGTAGAGATGGGTACAATGAGGTTAGTGCTTCAGTGTGTGTTTGTTTTTGAATAGAGATGAGAAGAAGAACCCTTTTTTATGTTTTATTTATTATCTGTTGTGTGTCTCTTAGGAACGTACTCTGGAGGATATTTGGGAAGAAGAACGGAAGAGACAGCAAGTTCACTGGACGTTGATCTTTTCTCAGTTGATTGCACAATGGGCTCAGTGGATAGGTATGGCTATTATTTTCTTGTTATTATCACTCCTTGATTGTTTTAAAAGGGGAATTATCCCATTATAACTTGTTTCTTGGTTTTGCAGCCAAAGTTGTCTTTGGATCTGGCTCACTTTTTGGGAGGTTTCTTTTTCTGCCTTCATTTGGTCAAACAGGTGCTGGTGGGAGGCTTTTGCCACCGCCTCTTAGTATGTTACAGGTAATTCACAGGATCTACCTTATCTTTTGAACATTAGTTACCAAAGGATATGTTTAAGAGGAGTATAATGTATCAGCCTATACCATATCTCGTTGAAGCTCACATTTTCACATTAGGTTCTTGGTCTTAGCATTGTTGAGGTAGCTTTAGGAGTTTTATAAGACTGCTTGTGTCACTGGATTTGTACTGTCTCGTTTCTAGAAGCAACATACTTTATTGGCTTGTATTTGGAAGAATAATGGTTACTCTGGAAGGCAAATAGATATAAGAATAATAACTAGAAAAGTTATCAGATTGTGTTTCTGCTCGGTGCCTCTAAGTCTCTTACTTTTGTAATGTGGTTTATTAGGAAGCCTACTTAGTAAAGTGATGACTTTCTCGTATGGTCTCTCTCCGTTGCTCAGTTACTTGGTTTTATTGTTGGGGTACCTTTAGGAGTTTGTGTAAGACTGCTTGTGTCACTGTCTCGTTTGCAAGACTACAAAATACTTTATTGGCTTGTATTTGGAAGAATAATGGTAACTCTGGAAGACAAATAGATAAAATAATTTAGATAAGTTATCAGAGTGTGTTTCTGCTTGGTGCCTCTAAGTCTCTTACTTTTGTATGTGGTTTATTAGGAAGCCTACGTTACGTAGTACAGTGATTACTTTCTCTTATGGTCTCTCTGTTTCTCAACTGCTTGGTTTTGTTGTTCCTTAAAATTTTGTTTCCAATTATCCATGGTCCATTGTCACTATCAATTTGATCTCTGTACTGTATTTTATTACCTCTTATTAGGAAGAAAGGCTGAGAAACATAAAGCGAAGAATAGAAATCCCATTTGATGGATCTCGAATGGAGCATCAAGTAAGTGTTCTCATGGACTCTCTCTCTCTCTCTGTCTGCTTGATTTCTATGTTAATTCCGTATATGCAATGTTTTGTCGAAATTGAAGTAATGTCATGATTCACAGGATGCTCTTAGACAACTGTGGAGGCTAGCTTATCCACAGAGGGAACTACCACCTCTTAAATCTGAACTCTGGAAGGAAATGGGTTGGCAAGGAACAGACCCTTCAACAGATTTTCGGTACACAATATTAGCTTTGCTCATGCAAATCTTCCTAATCTCTCTCTAGTCAATTTACTGATAATTGGTCTTCTTTTTGTAGAGGTGGAGGATATATATCTCTGGAGAATCTAATCTTCTTTGCAAAGACCTATCCGGTTTGTGATGCCATCTATAGTTCACATCTACATATCTTTGAATTTTATATATGCCCATTAATAAAATTGAATTTATGCATAGGGGGATTATCTCTTCTGACTCGCTCTGACCCTAACAAGATTCAGTGATTTCGTTATGACAGGAATCTTTCCAGAGATTGTTACACAAGCAAGATGGAACGAGAGCCGAATGGGAATATCCTTTTGCGGTGGCTGGCATCAATATCTCATTCATGTTGGCACAAATGTTAGATCTTCAATCAGGTAAAGAAAAAAAGGTTCAAGAAACCAGCTAAAAAAACTGATCAAAGCTTTTCATATTTCCTATTTTCCAAATGTGTTCGTGTGTTTGTTTTTTGACAGGTAAACCATCAACAGTAGCCGGGATAAGGTTCATGGCATTTCTGGAAGAAGACGAAATGGCATTCGACAATCTTTACTGTATAGCTTTCCAAATGATGGATGCACAATGGCTTGCCAAACGAGCTTCTTACATGGAATTTAATGTGAAATGTCTTTGAGAACCAAGCTTTTTGGTTATGAATTTTTCGTGTCGGTTATGTGTTAACCGGAAATTAATGTGTTGGGCGCAGGACGTCCTGAAATCGACGAGGGCACAATTGGAACGTGAGCTGGCACTGGATGATGTTTCAAGCATCAGAGACTTGCCTGCTTTCAATCTTTTGTACAAATAAATACATTACTAATTAACTTTTTTACTTTCAAATTTTCCTATAATTTGTCTATCTGTATGACTTGTATTTAGATAATAATTTGAGAAAAATTCAGTGTAATAATATATTCATCATTATTATTGCTGAAATTGCTCGGCAAATACAGAATCATAATCTTTTCTTTTCTTTTTTTACTCGAGAGAAGAAAATAATGTCAGCACATTAGGAGTTACAAACTAGAAATTGCATTCGATTATTTTCTTTTCACTTTCGTTTTAATCCTTTCTGTATTTACTTTTCTAATCTCTACTACTCTATTTGATTTTTGAATTTTGAAGTTTCGTATACAGATAACCAAAATCAAAATACAATAGATGTAACTAAAAAAAGGATTTCCACGCGCTAAACTAATTATTACGCGATGAATTAAGAGAGGTGGCAATCACGCGCATAAAATTCGAGTCTATGTGGTCACCGCCGGTAACATCAGTGGGAACGTTGTAGAAAATAGTAAATTTGAACGTTACCAAATAGTAACTTTTTTTATTAATCTTTTCTTTTTATTCAGCATAACGGTAACATCAGTGGGAACGTGTTGTAGAAAATAGTAAGTAATTTCGAACGTTACCGAACAGTAACATTTTTATTAATCTTTTCTTTTTATGCAGCCTAACGGTAACATCAGTGGGAACGTTGTAGAGAATAGTAAATTCGAACGTTACCCAACAGTAACATTTTTTTATTAATCTTTTCTTTTTGTTTCAGCCGAACGGTAACTTATGTGACCGTTGGAAATAATCTCTATATATAGAAGACAGACACCTACGTCTTCCTTCGTTCAGACATCAAGAGGTTCTTTCTTATCCTCAAATATTTCATTTCTCAAATGTCCAAATAATACTTTCTGTTTTGTAAAAAAAATCTTTTGATATATGTTCTTCTACCAACAACTCAAGCTTATCTCTCTGATCTCCTCACTCCCCGACCGACTACCATAGAGACTCAGAGTCAACTCAAGCTTATCTCTCTGATCTCCTCATTCCCCGACCGACTACCATAGAGACTCAGAATCATCACCCCTACAAGGTAACACCACGCCTTTGGTCCTTTAACATTTTTATTTTTTAAACGGCAATGTTTCCTACATCTTGCATTTATTTATATAGTTTTAAAGTGAATTTCTTAATCTCAGGCCCTGTTTTTTTTTCCTTTTTGGTTGAAGCTATCATGGTTCGTTAATTTGGTAGCATTGTTTTATTTGTCACTTTGAAATTTATATTTAAATCATGCTCTGCTTTTTGATTTAAATTTATATTTAAATCATGTAGATAGAATATATTTTTGAAACATTGTCTTGTTATCTTAGTATTTCTTCTAAAAAAGAATTAAGAATGGGCGTGCGTTAGCAAGTCTGAATGTGTTACTTCTTTTTTTCTCGGCATAAGATTTTCATTTTTGGATTTAGTGATACTTGTATAATTTGTTAAAATTTTCTGAAGGGATTGTAATGGTTTATTTATTTGATCTCGTTTTGCAGATGTTTATGAAGAACACAAATGCAAAAGGATTGTGTAGAGAAAAGGCCAAAATGGGACAAGTGGTCCGATCCGATCCCTCACATTCAAGATCCTTTGAGAAGTGCAGACGGAGAAATGATGGAGAACGTTAAGGAACAGAGAATCTTGCGAACGTGCCATATTTTTTGGTTGAGTGTGACCGAATGCTTGTAATATTTATGTGATGATTTAGATGGATGTGTAGGGTGCATGTGTGACGTGTGTATGTGTAGTATAACTGACGGCTAGTAAAAGATGTATAAGCATGGTGTGTGACGTGTACTTGTATAGATGAGACCGTGTAGGATGTGGACTTGGATGGTGTACATGAATGTGTAGGATGTGGACTTGGATGGTGTAGATGAATGTGTAGGATGTGGATGTATGCTTGTATAGATTATGTGGACTTGGATGGTGTAGATGAATGTGTAGGATGTGGATGTATGCTTGTATAGATTAGATGAATGTGTAGGATGTGGTTGCTTATATTAGATGAATGTTTAGGATGTGGTTGCTTGCATAGAGTAGATGAATGTTTAGGATGTGGTTGCTTATATTAGATGAATGTTTAGGATGTGGTTGCTTGCATAGAGTAGATGAATGTTTAGGATGTGGTTGCTTATATTAGATGAATGTTTAGGATGTGGTTGCTTGTATAGATTAGATGAATGTTTAGCATGTGGATGCATATATTAGATGAATGTATGCTTGTATAAATTAGATGGAATGTTTAGGATGTGGATGCTTGTATAAATTAGATGAATATTTAGCATGTGGATGCATAAATTAGATGAATGTATGCTATTGTATAAATTAGATGGTTTAGTATGTGGATGGTGTATGCTTGTATAGTAGATGAATGTTTAGGATGTGGATGTGTGTATGCTTGTAAGTTAGATGAATGTGTAGGATGTGAATATGTGTATGCTTGTAATTAGATGAATGTGTAGGATGTGGATTTGTATGCTTGTATAGTAGATGAATGTTAGCATGTGGATCCTTGTATAAATTAGATGAATATTTCGCATGTGGATGCATAAATTAGATGAATACAAAGCATAAATTAGATGGATGCTTGTTTAGATTAGATGAATGTTTAGGATGGTTAGATGAATGTGTAGGATGTGGATTTGTATGCTTGTAGTAGATGAAATGTTTAGGATTCTTGTAGATGAATGTTTTAGGATGTTTTAGGATGTGGATGCTTTGTATAAATTAGATTAAATTAGATAGGATGGTTTTTTTTTTTTTTTGGGGACAAAGAATGTGGACAAACAAATTATCTGGCTTAATATTAGATGAATGTGTAGGATATGTGAATTGATGAACGTGGAGCATGCGAAGGTGGAATGTGACGGAAGTGGATGTATGAGTTTTTTTTATACTTACGTGAGACATGTTGTAATTTGCAATCCTAGTTTAATTTGTTCCTGTTCAATTTGTTTTCGCATCGTTAATATTGCCGCCACCCATCATTCACATCGCTAACGACTAAAAATAAAACCCAGCAAAACACAGATCAAAAACAAATAATATATACAAAGCCAAGCAAAACACCAAATTTTGAAAGGTTTCCAACAACTTTGCGAATCTTATAATATTTTTTTACGACAGCCTTGCGTACGTACGTATGAAACGCTCCTCACTTCCTCTCTCACCTTCTTCTTTTATGAGGGATTCGACTCTTCATTAGATGGCTTCAGGCTCCACACTTTCATGCGCTCACTTGTTCTTTTAACCTATATAAATAATAATAAATATACAAGAAAAGTTCATTGTTTCAAGGGAGAACTAAATTTACCTCTAATTCCCAGTCAGTTTTGTAAATGATGTAGCACAATATCACTGTTTGGATCGCAATTCCAGCCAACATTCCAGACCATAGTCCCTATATAATTCAGACAATCAATCCATCACGTCTTAAAAACGAATTTTTAACATGTAAAGATATTTGAAAAAGAAAAGAAGGAATTAGTACCTTAACACCAAGATGGAAAACATTAGTAAGGAGAAGACCCAAAGGAACACCAACTGCATAATACGAAGCTAAGTTCACAACTGCCACTATACTCTGCATCCCTGCTCCAACTGCTACCCCTGATTTTATTTCAACAAATCTATTACAATTTGATTCACTTCTAAAGTAGGTAGGATCCTTCCTAAACCATACATGGTTCACATAGATATAAGAAGGTATAGAGATGTGTAACCTGATAGTATAGGTTGTATGCTATTGAGTAAGACTGAAACGGCAAGGATCACCGATAAATCACTCACTGCGTCTGAAACCTCAACGCTATTCGAAAACAAATAGGATAACTGACCACAAAATGCTAAGCACAGAGCTGAGAATATCACTCCCATCAATATTGATACTGTGAGTATCACTTTTATTGAAAACCTCACTGCATTTGCATCTCCTTTCCCAAGCTCGTTAGCCACCCGGACGCTACGTGTACATTTGTATAGAAGAGACATTATTTGTTATTTAATCAATGGATAAATATTTCAAAATTGAAACGTTTTATAATTATGAGAGAGTTTTACCAAGCTGCACCCAAGAAGCCAAGGCATATATTGAGTTCCCATGTATATATGTATTGGCTGCATATTTACAAGTAGCCTTTTAAATTTGAATTTTAGGCTAACTAATATGCAATGAATAGGAAGGTTTTCTTTTACCATATTGAGAAAGCAGAGATTGCTATTTTCGCATCTTTTGTATACCCAGCCATTAAGACAAGGATGCTCATATACCAATACTCTAAGCTGAACAAAAATTGTAAAGAAAAATATAGATTGTAAGAGAACAGTTAAAAGTATAACATTGTAACATAACTTAATGCTAAAAGAATAAACATAACTTTATACCAAAAAATAATATATTTTTACTATCATTCCTCCATCGGAATCTCACTTCAAGCCTTGGAATTATAATATTCAAGTTGCTAAAAAATGCCAAAAATATGTAATTAATTACCAGATCATGATGCCTGAAGAAACAGAGAGCTTGAGCATAGGGACTAGATCAACAAAAGCAGCAGTACTAAACCCGGTCCAAGTAAACGAACACCACCCACCAAAAATGTACACAAACTCGGCCAATACCATCGCCCACGAGCTCACATTAAGCCCGAGGAGCGCACCATCAATCCCCATTTCCAAAACACTCACGCACAACCATGTGATTAGGAGGTCAATAGCCAAGGACAATGTTGAGAGAAAGCCTACGATAGCGTTCCTCATCTGTGCTTGGAGATACATTTGTATAGTCATAGTGAAAATCAAGCTATAGACATACGGGATCATCCAAGGATAGATCTCGTCAATGGTCTTTGTGATCTCAACGTTTTGGCCTAATAGACGGAGAATGGGACCAGCAAAGACAATAAAGGGTAGGAATAAAGTGGTCATGGCCATGTCCACGATCCATGAACGTTGTAGATATATCCCCATTGTGTGGTATTGTTCTGCACCGTATGCTTGCCCACACAATGTCTCCGTTGCACTTGACATACCACCCTATATATATTAACACCACAAAAAACTAAAAAAAAATACTATTTCCACTTTAATTAACGAACTTATATATTGTTCCCACACTAGAAAAATTGAAACTAAATCGAGAGATTTGCAGTTTTTTAATACCATTAAACCGTAGAGAAAGCGGATGAATGTGCTTTGGAGGAGAGCGTAAGCGGCTAGACCCAACTCAGAGGAGTGACCGATGAAGGCTTGAGCCACAATGATGCTCCCAAATGAAGTCATTCGGAACAAAGAAGAAGGTAATGCTATTCTCCATAGTTTATTTACTTCACTCCAAACCTTTGTTTTCAAGTAGATACTCTCCCTGTCACTGTTCTGACCCTTAGCATCTGATCCAACACGTAATAGCCTCTCCTCCATTTCTCCGTCAGTACTCATTTCAAATTGTTCTTTTGTTCTTCCGTTCTATAACTCTAATCTGAAATTTTCATTCACAAAAAGAAAAGAAAATACACTTTTAATATAAAATACAATAAAACAAACTTATAAGCTTTCGAAAATGTTTAAAGTTTCTTTGCATACAATTCCAAACTTTTTTTTAATGCCAAATAATTATCAAATTTCTCCCAGTCTCTCTTAATAATCGAAGAAAATGACTACGTCAGCCAGGAGATATTTAAAGATCAAGAAACGAGCTAGTAATGTAGTTTCATCAAAACATAATAAATCATATATACACACATGCAATTTTGTTGGATATAACTACCGAATCTATGAAGTATAGAGTGATTAGTAGTTACCTTCGTTCAAGTGAAAAGACTCAGAGCGAAAACGACGAGAGAAGAAGAGCTAGAGACAGAGAGGTCGGTGAAATCAACAAACAGAAAATGATAAAATGAAAGTCACCTGTTTCTTTTTTAAGGAAAATATGTCAGAACGGAACCGAAACGTTTTGATGTCTTATAATATACGCATCCATACATAGAAAACACGTATAGGTTTAAACGTATTCATATGTAGAATAAATTAACCTATGTTTGTGGTCTGTTTTTATATATTCATGTGTGAAAAGGAGTAAAGAACTTGAATTTGTAGTTCTCTGTATTATTTTTAGATAAACACAAAATTTAATGTCAAAATTTTATTCTTCACATTAATACTGAAATTTCATACCGTTAATTTTTCTTCTTTCCTTGGATTGGGAGACCAGTTTTATGATTATCTTGTGGTCCAACCGTGTCCATCTAATTTGTTTATACGGCATGCAATCTGGACCGTTCAAATGATATGTGGTTGTTGTTAACACCGTTCGATCATTAGTTATTATCTTCTTTTTCTTTTGCTCCGAGTGTGAAAACAGTTAGAAAACGTGAAAACCGATTTTTGTTGTTGTTGTTGTCTAGTACTATTAATTTAGGCGTCTAGCTACTAGCTACTACTTTTCAAACCACCTGAGGAATGCGACGTTGCGTGACATGTGAGGATTAAAACCATCATCCAATCTCAAGTCAAAGTGTCAAACATGCCGAGTTACCCCCCTTCAAACTCGCGTGTACTATTTGTTCCAGATACAATCTTGAAAGAAAACAAAATTACGTAGCGTTTACTCAGAATACATATGCACTGCATGCTTTTTCTACGATTTTCGGTTTTTTTTTAATAATACGGGTAACAAAGGTGTGGGGACCTGCAAAGACGCCACGTTATAGAGACACGGAGATAATAAGAAACACGTGTTCACATTTAGATCCAGTATCTTCCATGTGTAGTAGTCTTGTCCCCTTCGAGTGAGCTAGTGTCTCACTTTTCCAAATATGGACAATAAATATTCTCTGTCTCTTTGAGTCCTTGAGAAACATAGAGCTCTCTCTTTATTTTCCCACCAATTATTTTGACTATTTTTATTCGACTTGAGAAATGGACTTCAAACTAAGATGGCAAATTGGACCAACAGCCCACAAGTAGGCCTCATCCTAATTTGACTATGTTTGTAAACTTATAAGAAGAACTTCGTATTTTTTTTGTTATCATCAAAGGCAAAAAAAATTTGAATTCTAACTCTTTTACACCACCATATAGGCACATACTTGCTCACCGATCGATTTCGTAGGTCGGTGAGGTTCTCCAATCTTGGATGAGTTAATTTCTATATATATTCAACCATACACTTCTGTGACATATGAGTGAGAAGAAGAAGAAGATTAGGGTAACAAATGTCTCTAATTTTCTATACATTCACAAAATCTTAGAAAGAAAGAAAGAACAGTTTGATCTCGAGACATGTTTCTCTCTCAATTTACGTGTGAGCTCTAACCTCACGGCATTCTCAAAACCTGTAAAGGTGTTGGCTTGTAAGATAAACGCACGAAGTTAAACTTTTGAGTCAAGAAAAAGGAAAAAAAAAAACTTTTGATATTTACCTCTCTTTTCGATATTGCAGAGAGAGATTTGTTGTTTACAATCTCCCAAAGGACCAAACTTGAGGGGGGATTTTTCTAATTGCTGCTACTAATATCTCATCTCTTGGATCTCTTTGTGGATGGAACTAAACAGAGCTGTTGTGATATACCGCTCGCCATGGCTCGGAAACAGAACCTAATTTTTACGAAGTCTATTAAGAGCTAAAGAACCACTAACTGTGAATTAACTAGAAAAGAAATCTTGTGCTTTCTCACCGTGATAAGTTTTCCAGCATTCTCTGCTCTTTTAGCCAAGCTGATTGCTGCTACTGCAGCGGCTCCAGATGAAATCCCAACCTAACACGTATATAGATTCCGCAAAAAGTATAAACACAATGTTATGTATAGGATAAACGCAAGCACACAAGAAGAGGTTGTTTTGTATATATACCAGCAATCCTTCCTCTAAAGCTAGTCTTCTGGCCATCTCAATCGCTTCCCCGTTGCTAACCTATTGTTTTCTTGACATGATCTTTTGTTATATTGTTGCAATTGATGTATCGTTTGAATTGTTGACTATATGATGTGCAAGTATTGCTTACCTTAAACACTTCATCAAGTAATTTAACATCCAAGATTCCTGGCAAGTAACCTGCAAAAATCGTTTAGTAGAGAGTTTTGTAAGAAAAAAGCCAATTTAAAAAAGTATTGATTTTTGAAGAGATGAAGCCTCAATTGCTCCTTACCAGGATTGTCTCCAGAGATCACACTTCTTTCAGATGGTTCAACACCAACTACCTTAATATCCTTGTTCATCATCTTTAAGAAACTTCCAGTGCCTGTTACTGTACCACCAGTTCCAATCCCGGCAACGAATATATCAACATTACCCATTGTGTCTTCCCAGATTTCTGGTCCTGTAGTTTCAAAGTGGATCTTACCAAACAAAACATCTTATCAGGTTAGGCCACACAACAAAGAATCTCAAACAAAAGAGTAAAAAAGCCTGGTAAGTTCTTTACCTTTGTATTTGCAGGATTGTCGAATTGCTGAAACATATACGCGTTCTTTGTCTTGAGAGCAATCTCTTTAGCTTTATCCACAGCTCCTTTGAGTCCCTTCTCTGGATTCGTAAGCACAATCTCTGCTCCCAGTGCACGTAAAAGCATCCTTCTTTCAACATTTATAGAAGCTGGCATTGTCACTATAAGCTTATAACCTTTAGCTGCAGCCACAAAAGCAATCCCGAGACCAGTGTTTCCGGTTGTTGGTTCTACTAACACAGTCTGCTTTGATGATACTATCGAATTAGCAAATCTACAATCTTGCAACACAGAACATCAAAATAACAATGAAAAACAAGAAGTGTAATCACCTTCCTAGGACTTATAGCTCCACTGTCTTCTGCCTCGTTGATCATGCTCAAACCAATCCTGCAGTTAAGGAGTCATTATAAAGTCAAACTTTAATCTAAGAATGTTCAATGCACAAGATTGAGAGGACGAAGTATCAATTCAGACCTATCCTTGACGCTTCTACAAGGCTCCATTGATTCAAGCTTTGCAGCAACGTCAGCCAAACATCCATCAGTGACTCTATTGAGATACACCATTGGTGTGCTTCCAATTAACTACACAAAACCACAAATCGAATCCTAAATTATAAAACTTTTATCAAAAAATCTAATCTTTTTCATAAAGAACTCATTAGCTTAGTAAAAAAATTGAATCTTTTTTGAACTTACTTGAGTGACATCTTCAGCAATGTTGACTGTTTCTGACTCGTCAATGTCTGACTCTTTGATTTCATCTTCAGTAACAACCGGCGGAGGTGGAGGAGGTTTACGTTTGGTTTTGGATTTCGATTTCGTCCCTGTCGAGGACTTCTCGGAGATAGCGCCGACGACGAAGGAAGATACCGGAGCTCTGACCGTGTGAGATGATAAAGATTCACGGTTAAAGGCAAAGAGTGAAGGTTTCGAAGAGCTGAAACGGTGTAGTTTTGAGTTTACTATACAGAACGGATTCTGAGGAAGAAAAAGACGGAACGAAGGAGACGAAAGTGCCATTGTTTCGTCGCCGGTGAGGTTTAAGGGATTAGGTTTCTGTTGTTGTGTATTAATTTTTTTATCACTATGAAGAAAAAAAAAAAAAAATAGATAAAGAGGGTGACGAATCGGATAAAAGAACCAATTATTTTTTATTTAGATAAATATTTGTTTTTAAATTAAAAAATAAAGAATGACAATATATTTCTTAATCTTATGTCGGTCCAACTAAACTGTTATAAATAGTTAAAACAGGACATCTGTAAATGCAAAACATACAATTTTTTTTTCATGAAAATAAACCCTTTTTTACATTGTAAAAATAAAATCCATTTAAAAGGTAAATAAACTCTTTTTTCAAATAAATTTCTATTTATTTTAATTCACAATTTGATTAGTGGGACATTAACGTTGTTTCTTTCTTCTACCCAAATTATCAATTAGCTAACAAGACAAGGCTATCGAAATTAAATGGTTAGATACAAGATAATATATTTTTTTTAGTCATTTAATAATGTCACACATGTCGCTCACACCTTGCTTTAAATCTTCGTCTCGAAGTATCGATGAACCAAACAAAAATAATCTTTTTAAAAAATTCTTGTTTGTGATCTCTCTATCTCTCGAGAGAGTGGGAGACTATAAATAATGGAACACGATGAGCACGTTAACCATTTAAAAATACTATGGCATTCAAAGCTATTCTCTTTCTAGGTTTACTTCTCGCCGTGGTAGCTTCTCCGATCACCGTCAATGGTGGATCAGTGTGTCCTCAGAGTTCCACGTTTGGTCGAGGTAGCTTTCCCGATGGTTTCTTGTTCGGTGCTGCCACTTCTGCTTTCCAGGTATGTCTAATTTTGGATTTACACATTGCTCATTCCTCCGATTGACTATTTTTTTTTACTCCGGCGAGCTTTGATTGAATTGTTCCCAGTAAATCTGGCTTTTTTACAAATATAATCAGCTCTAGTAGTAGTAGCTTTGTAAGTACGATTAACAAAGTTTAAAATCTCAAATCCAGTTTAAATAGATCAAACTTGCTATCTTTAGACTTAAGTGAAAGGGGAAAACTTGAAAGTTTTATCCTTTAATCCAATTTAAAGGCAGTTACTTGTCATGAATTCTCGTCTAAGGTTTAAGAAACTGAAGCTGTATTGACCACATTGGTCATTTTCAAGTCTCTTACTTTAATGATTTAGACCTAAGCTTGTTTCTTTGTCAAGGGTTTATAGTCAGTGAGTGCTCTTGATGCTTCAGTTTCATGACTCTGATCAAAATTTTGTTTCTAATTTTGCTTGTATAGCATGAAGGTGCACCAGAAGAAGGAGGCCGAGGTTCAAGCATTTGGGACTCGTTTACTCTTAAACATTCAGGTTTTTTCCTCTTCTTCTAACTAGTCAGAAGATTATTAAACTGAGTCACTGTTATGATTTTAGAACTCAATCTGGTTCTAAGATTAAAGTCATAGTTATGTTATTTAAATCTGCAGATAGAAACAATAACCTTGATGGGAGGCTGGGAGTTGATTTCTATCATCATTATAAGGTATATATATGTTCTACGAGCAGTCCCTTCTCCCTGAAGATGAGCTTAAGTGTGTAACTTAGCAAAGCTTTATCTAATCTTATCTACCTTTTTTGAAAATGTTGCAGGAAGATGTTCAACTATTAAAAAAACTGAACATGGATGCCTTTAGGTTCTCTATTTCTTGGTCAAGGATTTTTCCCCGTAAGACAAATTTAATTTCTTTGGTTAATGATTCTCTTGCAATTTGATGCACTTCTCTAATAACTTTGTTGCTTCTTGAAAACTATCAGATGGGAAAAAGGACAAGGGAGTGAATGAAGCTGGAGTTAAATTCTACAATAACCTTATCAACGAGCTCATTGCAAATGGTTACTATATCTTCTGTCACGTTATCATTTCATATCAAATTTCTTTTTTTCCTTACATACGTTGCTTAAAATCGCACTCGTGATTGAGTTTTGCAGGTGTAAAGCCTATGGTTACATTGTTTCAGTGGGATGTACCTCAGGCTCTCGAAGATGAATATGGTGGTTTCTTGAGCGACCATATTTTGTAAGTCTTTAAAGCCAAGTATTGATCTGTGTTATATCAGTTCTGTTTCCTATCTTTTTGAAGGTAGTTAATATCTTCTGAAACTTGTATATAGGGAGGACTTCCGGGAATTTACGAAGTTTGCCTTCAACGAATATGGTGACAGAGTGAAGCATTGGGTTACTATAAACGAGCCTTATGAATTTAGTCGTGGTGGATATGAGACTGGAGAGAAAGCACCAGGAAGATGTTCTAAATATGTCAATGAGAAGTGTGTTGCTGGCAAGTCTGGACATGAAGTTTACACCGTTAGTCACAATCTGCTGTTGGCTCATGCCGAAGCTGTGGAAGAATTCAGGAAATGTGGAAAGGTATAATCTTTAGAACCTATACATATTATATGCGTTTGAATTTAATTTTGGTTAATCTAACCTATGGATTTCAATATAAATAGTGCAAAGGTGGGAAGATTGGAATTGTTCAAAGTCCAATGTGGTTCGAGCCTTATGATAAGAAATCCAGCTCAAATGCTCCAGAGGAGATAGTGAAGAGAGCAATGGACTTCACTCTAGGCTGGTGAGTAGTCTTCAAGAAATATTGTTTAAGCACTCTTGTTAGCTTAGCGTTCTGAGTGTGGAGTCTTGCTATTTGCTTGCAGGCATATGGAACCAATAACACATGGAGAATACCCTCAGATCATGAAAGATATTGTTGGTGCTCGATTACCATCGTTTACGCCTGAGCAGAAGGAGAAACTGAAGGGTTCTTACGATTTTGTTGGTATCAATTACTTCACTTCTGCGTTTGTTGCTCATGTGGACAATGTTGATCCAGAGAAACAGAGTTGGGAAGCTGATTCGGGCTTGCAGTTACATTGTATGTTCTAACTTCTAACCATTACAGTTTGCTTATTTCTGTGATAATACTTATCTTCCTCTCTAATCTTTTTTCGATTACTTGCAGCAAGTAACTCAGATGGGTTCAAGATTGGTTCTCAGGTATTGATATTGTCATTGACACCAATATTTATCTTTGTTTTAAACGATTTGAGCTTTTCCTAAGTCTCTTTCTTATGTAATGCTTCAGCCGGCAAGTGCAAAGTATCCAGTTTGCGCAGACGGGCTAAGAAAAGTTTTGAAATACATCAAAGAGAACTATAATGACCCAGAAATCATAGTCACTGGAAATGGTAAGTCATTGGCCTTGTTACTCTCTGCTTAAAAATTCACTCAGACCTCCTAAGCAAGAAAAAAATTTCATTGCATTTGCAGGGTATAAGGAGACGCTTGAAGAGAAAGTGTACTTCCTGATGCACTCAGTGATAGTAACAGGAAGTATTATCATATGAGACATCTCATGGCTTTACTCGGAGCAGTCTGGTGAGTTACATTTCACGGTTCCAAAAAGACTCTGTTTCTAACTCTCTAGTTGGAGGATTTGGTGATATAACTTTTTTTTTTGCGTTTATGCAGCGAGGACAAGGTTAATGTTAAAGGTTACTTTGTGTGGTCACTTGTGGATGGACTAGAGTGGGAAGACGGATACAAGACGAGGTCTGGACTGTACTATGTAGACTATGGACAAAATTTGGGACGGCATGAGAAACAATCTGCCAAGTGGCTCTCCAAGCTCCTTGAGAAAGGAGCGATTGAGTCAAAGATGGAGTCGGAATCAAGGAAAGAGTTGTGAATGATATGAGAATAAGTAACCTTTTTCATGACTCTGCTTAACCGATCATCAAATGTAATGTTTGTTTTTATATTATAAAGAGTGTAAGCCCGACGATCTATGTAATTTATATATAATAATAAAGAAGGAACTTTTTTCTTAATGATCAAGTCATCCGTTTAGTAACATGGTTGAGTAATAAACATTTGACATTTTATTAACATTTTTGAAGTACATTCAATTGCTAATTGACAGTTGGAACTGAAACTAGATTCATTACATTTCTATATATCTACCTCAGAATTTGAAAACTTTCTTCTTCTTCCCTTCCTTATCATGCATTTTCCTCTTCCTAGTGTTGTGCTGCACGTGCTCCACGACCATGTCACTCAAGTCCACTGGCTTATTGCGCAATTTCTCCTCTTCTCTTGCCTCCTCATACTTGGCAGGTAAAACATTTTCCATAGCATCCAGCTCTTGTGGCTGTAAACTGATATCCACTCTGTCTGTCTTCTGCCCTCTCAGCAAATCAACCCTTTTGGCTCCTCCCGTCTTGTCTTTGAGTACCACTAGTCTTAATAACGTACGTGTGTGAGGTTCCCAACACTGTTCCAGGAGCAACACTCTCACCCTTTTCTTCCAGAACCTGGTACAGAGGCCTATCGTCGGGTTCCTTTTTCTGATCCTTACGAAGTTCAATTGCATCCGGTGTCTCAATACCAGTAGGAGTGCTCGACAATGTATCAACAGATTCGGTGCCGTCGTCTGCTAGTTCCTCTTCATCCATCTCCTCTTCTTGTTCCTCTTCTTCCTCCTCCTCTTCTTCTTCCTCTTCTTCCTCTAGATCACCCCAGTGCTTGCTCTTATCAATAGGCTCCTCCTCATAGTTAGGTTGATCTTGTTGATTGACACCAAAGACATCTCCATACAATGGACGCCCAGATTCATCAACAGGAGGTTTTCCCCAGCCACCAGTATGAGAACCAAAGCTAGCTCCAAGTGGAATAGGGGCATTCAAACCAGGAATTTTCAGATGTGGGTAAGAAGGGGGAGGACCATATCTCTGCATATAAATTAGCCAAGGGGGAGGGGCGCCTTCAGGCATACCAAGAGCTTCTTTTAAATCATGTGATAAAAGCCCTCCTGGCTTCATCTCCCTCATCAGTTTAACGTCCTCAAATTCTTTCCCTTCAAAATACAAATCGCCTAAAGCTGACAGCTTAGGCTTCGTTTGGTATATGAAAAATGCATCATGGAGGACCTGGTAGTCAATGTCCATTTTTCCCATCTTTGGTTGCATTCGCTCCCGTTGCTTTTGCTTCAACTTTTTTTTACCATCAATGTAAGCCTGTCTAATTTTCTCTATTCCGGTTGCAGCGATGAAATCAGGAAGATGAAATGGTTGTTGCTTCTCAATACCACGCTTTCCCTGCAAATATTTCCTCTTCTGGGACCAATGTCTTGGAACAGCAACTGTATTCCGACAAGACTTCAAGAACACCAACAACTTTGGATCTGCTGAAGTTGCGTCCCAGACCTCAACGACATCAGCCCTAGCGGAAACTTGCTTCAGCTCAGCAATCTTCATCCTCCGTTGAAGCTTTTTCTTCTTATTAGACATGCCTTTCTCTCTCAGGTGGTTATCCTCCTGCTCTTCCTCGTCTGAGTCTGAGTTAACCTTCTTCTTTACATCCTCTTTCTCCTCAGAGGCAAGAGTTTCCCGGAAGTTGAACTTCTCAAAGATCTCCTTAAACTCATCATCGTTAAAACCATCTTCAAATTCAGCCTTCTCTGGAACATACTCTATCACAATCTCCTCAGAAACCTGTTTCTGCGGATCCGCATTCTCGTTGGAATCAGAAGCACCAGAAACGTCTTTTTCATCTACATCGGCCTGAGATGCTTTATTGTTCTTCTTCTGCTTCCTCCTGCGAGATTTCTTCGAGGAAACGATGGTGTTGCCGTTGGTAACAACGCTATTCTCGTGTGCGACGGTTGAATCGGCAGTCATATTGGGGCCAAGTATCAAGAAACGGTGATGCGAAAGAGAATGCGGATCATAATGTTACACTCTCTTATATATATAGAGAATGCGGATAAGAGATTTCCTAAACTGAGATAATGTAAATGTAAATTATATATTTAGATAAATGTAAATATTCCTAAACTATATATATTCTAAATTAACATATTCTTGGGTTTGTCAAATTCCCAAAATCTCATTAGGAAAACCCTAAAAAGGCCTTTGAAACCTTTGAAACCTATGAACCTTCATCTTCACGAAAGGGGCTTTCCTCGCAACAGCTTTCCAAATCATCTGAACTGCATCATCTCCGTTGTTATCCTTGGACGGGAAACGCAAATCGAAATACTTCTCAACTTCCTTCAACCGTTTCCACATCTTATTATACTCTTCTCTACCAATGCTCCTCACAAGACCCATCAGAAACCCTTTCTTTAAAGCGTCGGATGATCGGACAAAGAGACAGAACTCGTTGTAGTTGAGAACATCCTCGTATGGTAACTCAATGTCGTCGCTGATAATCACGGGAATACAATGACTAGCTATGGCGTCGAAGAGGCGGTTGGACGACGGAGTATCCCCTGCGATGTTGAGACAGAACTTGGACGATCTCATTCCATCTCCAGCTTTAGTTATGCCGTGATTTCGTACGTTACCGAAAGAGAAGTGGACGCCTTTTTCTTCTTTTAGAAGGTAGTATAGCTCTTGCCTCACGAGTCCACCCTACATGATTGTAACTCAAGTTACTGTAGTACAGTCTAAAACTCTAAACCCACTAAATTAACGGATATATCAACTTAATGAGATTGTGAAAATCTATGGGAACTTAGCTAGAATTTCAAACTCCATATATAAAAATAAGATAATGAGCTATCGTGTAACATAAGCAAGCAAAGTACTACTACTCACAGCTTTGCGGTAGATGGCTCCTTGGAAGTAGAGCAAGATCGGACGGTCATCAAATCCCGACGTGTCATTAACGTACGATGGAACAAGGTGTTTGTATGGAGCCACAATGTCTTTCTCAACATTAGCGACACGTGGCGAGTATCTACCAAAGTCAGCGACCACAAACATCGCCGGATATAGCTTATGCCTTGCGGTGGACATACTATTGGGATGGTGCGCCATTATCACATGATCCTTCCCTCCTGAGATCTTCCACTCTTTTTGAGACGTTACATATCTCACCAATTTGTCCTATCAATAAATTCAGATCCATGTCAAGTTATATTATCTGAAGATTATTATAACACTTACGTTACATGTTANATACCCAAAAGATTTATTTTTATCATTACTCAAAAAAAAAAAGAAAAAAAAAATATTTATTTGTCAATATTAATATAGTTTTAGTTTAGTAAAAACGAGTAATATTTCCGGGATCACTGATCTTGAAAGGAATAGTAAAAAAAGTTTTGTGTGAAAAATTAGATAATTAATGGCTTAATGGTAGTCAGAAAANTACGAAAATGTTAAGAATTAAACTTTTTAAGGAAAGAAAACAAAAGGTGTAAAATATTTGGATTTGATTTACCTGTAACTCTCTGTCTTGGCTCTTCTTCTGCTTTTGGTTAACNCAGTAAAAAAAATTATGTTATTGGGCCACGAAATTTATAGCATTTTTTTAGGTGAATATTAAAGACACATAGTGTGTAATCGTTTTCTTAACTATTTTATAGCTTTTTTAGTAGTATAAAAAAATTTCTTAAGTGACTTCCTGGTTATTCATATAGATAACGTAACGTCTGTANGTGAGGAACATTGAATCTTATATCAGGCCACACGACGTCGTTGTTTCTCTCTGGCTTCCAACCTAATAACCCAAAGTGAAACTCTGGACTCATGTCATACATGTAGACTTTCAATGGCGTCGGAGAAGGAGAAACATTCTTCTCGATGCATTGGAGGGTTTTGGCTCTGTTTTCATTGATGAATGACTCTGTTTTTGTCGCTCCTCTGTTTTCATTTTTGGTTTCCTCTGTTTCCGCACCTTCTCTGTTTTGGGGATTTGGCAAGAAGGCGTTGTTGTTCTGAGGAGAACTGTTTGAGTTCTTGATGATGATGAGAGGTGCATCTGTGGGTTCTGATACTGAGATGTAGTCGAGAACTCGGTTAGGGTTTGTGGAAGAAAAGATTAAGAACCAAGATGCGACGGTGAGGATCGATATCAGCAAGAAAATTATAGGTTTACGAGTGATGATTACTGCGAGAAAACGTGAGTTTGATCTCTCAACCATCTCTGAGAAACTAAAAGAAGAGATTGGAGAAAAGGAAATCATATATATCAAGAATCTGAATTTACGATGAACAGATTCATAGAAGAAGAAGAAGAAGAAAGATCGTGTAAGATTCAAAAACCCAGGAGATATTTCTGTAACTAGGTTTTAGGGATTAGGAGAATTTTCCCGAGAAAGTGACGAAGTTGAGACTTGTGAGAGTGATAAGAAAATTGTGAGGGGGTAGATGAGAAACGATGAAAACGCCCAAAGGGAGAAGAAGAAGAAACAAGACAACAACACGCTCTTTTACTCTTTTTCTCTCTCTATCTCGCTTGTGAAGGAAGAAACTGAGTCGTCGTCGTTGATCTTTAGACGCGGGGCGATAAAGAAACGATCTTAGAATTTGTTATACATACCCAAAAGATTTATTTTTATCATTACTCAAAAAAAAAAAGAAAAAAAAAATATTTATTTGTCAATATTAATATAGTTTTAGTTTAGTAAAAACGAGTAATATTTCCGGGATCACTGATCTTGAAAGGAATAGTAAAAAAAGTTTTGTGTGAAAAATTAGATAATTAATGGCTTAATGGTAGTCAGAAAATGGTCAAAACGTTATGATTGTTTAAATGGAATTTATCAAATTTTGACTCAAGATAAGAGTTTAATAAATATTGTAAAGTAAAAAAAATTATGTTATTGGGCCACGAAATTTATAGCATTTTTTTAGGTGAATATTAAAGACACATAGTGTGTAATCGTTTTCTTAACTATTTTATAGCTTTTTTAGTAGTATAAAAAAATTTCTTAAGTGACTTCCTGGTTATTCATATAGATAACGTAACGTCTGTAGTTTACTTATGAATAATTAATCCCTTGTATAAATGTAGATACTTCAATTAATTAACATAAAAAATACATTTATATGAAAAGTCCATATAATTATGTAAACTAAATGTGCAAATCACATCGTCGGTTGGTCTGTCAACGTTTACGTGGGATGAAACCTGACAACTCAATAAATTTAATTTTAACAATGTTGCGTGTGTGTGACCTAATCAAATCCCATAAGCACAANTGAGGGGGTAGATGAGAAACGATGAAAACGCCCAAAGGGAGAAGAAGAAGAAACAAGACAACAACACGCTCTTTTACTCTTTTTCTCTCTCTATCTCGCTTGTGAAGGAAGAAACTGAGTCGTCGTCGTTGATCTTTAGACGCGGGGCGATAAAGAAACGATCTTAGAATTTGTTATACATACCCAAAAGATTTATTTTTATCATTACTCAAAAAAAAAAAGAAAAAAAAAATATTTATTTGTCAATATTAATATAGTTTTAGTTTAGTAAAAACGAGTAATATTTCCGGGATCACTGATCTTGAAAGGAATAGTAAAAAAAGTTTTGTGTGAAAAATTAGATAATTAATGGCTTAATGGTAGTCAGAAAATGGTCAAAACGTTATGATTGTTTAAATGGAATTTATCAAATTTTGACTCAAGATAAGAGTTTAATAAATATTGTAAAGTAAAAAAAATTATGTTATTGGGCCACGAAATTTATAGCATTTTTTTAGGTGAATATTAAAGACACATAGTGTGTAATCGTTTTCTTAACTATTTTATAGCTTTTTTAGTAGTATAAAAAAATTTCTTAAGTGACTTCCTGGTTATTCATATAGATAACGTAACGTCTGTAGTTTACTTATGAATAATTAATCCCTTGTATAAATGTAGATACTTCAATTAATTAACATAAAAAATACATTTATATGAAAAGTCCATATAATTATGTAAACTAAATGTGCAAATCACATCGTCGGTTGGTCTGTCAACGTTTACGTGGGATGAAACCTGACAACTCAATAAATTTAATTTTAACAATGTTGCGTGTGTGTGACCTAATCAAATCCCATAAGCACAAGTTTTTGAGAACCGACGTTGTGAAATTCTCAAGCACTTCCAAAGTAAAAACAGATCTGATTATTTGATGAGTTGCCACGTCTTTTACACGGCCCACAATATAGCAAAGCCCACAATCATTTGGATTACATTACTTTGGGCCAACAGCAAAAGCTCATGTAACCCCCTTTCAAAATCATGACTTTTTTCTAGTCTTCTTCTTTTGTAAATTACTAAATTCCAAACTAACGAGGTTTGTAGGCTAAAAGCTGATAATAATATTTTTTTTTTTTTAAAGTCTAATCAGACTTGCTGATCATTCAATGTGATCATATTAGTTGTTTAAGTTTATAAGGTTATCATAAAATAAAAAGCCCTAGAGAAAGACAGAAAGTCCAACACAATGAGCGAGGAAAGGAAACTTAATGTTATTGTAAAATTCACTTATCATCATCAATAGTCACCATTTCATCACAATTCACTTTTTCTACACAGTGGTAATTAAAATCACTTTGCCTAGCTATAAATTAAACCTACTCGAAAAAGGAAAAATTTTAACACAAAAAAAAACCAAAAAAGATAATGGCGGACAAAATTGCTTCCATCGTCGCGCAAATTAGTTCAATTCAGAAAGATCAGGTGACGAAAGCATTGGTCAAAGAAGAAGCATCACCGATATTCTTTCATACTGATGCACAAATCGATCAGGCTCACAATGCGGTTTCCTTAGTACAGGGTCACACTTTGCTGATCACTAATAATAACTTGGCGACAGTCCAAGCGATTCGTGCTTTGAACCCGAATGTCCACATCGTCGGGGTCACCATCGCTTTCAGTCTTCAAGAGTTTGCCGAACAGAGCATTGCATTCACAGCGCGGATCAATGTGATCATATTGTTTAATTGGTTATCATACAAAAAACCCTAGAGAAAGTCCAACACATGAGAAGAAAGGAAACTTAACATTATTGAAAATTTATTAAGCAAATTAAAAGGAAAGTAAAAGCAAAAGGAAAGTAGAAAAAAAAAAAAAAGTAGAAGATCTGCCGTTGCTCCAACCATCCGGCGGACCCTGACCGTTTGATCTAATATTACATGGATTTTGTTTTTGGGCAAAACAAATATTTTACTTTTCAACACATGGAATCTTTCTCTCTGACTTAACAAAGAGCTTGATCAGTATTTATTTTTTTTTTCCTTTCAACCTAACTCAAGTTATTAATTAATGTGGTACAGGGAATATCTTATTATATAAAGTTTGTTTTACTTAATAAATATTGATTTTAAATATTTTTGAAGAAAAAAAATCAAAATAATATAAAAAGGATACTTTAAAAATCATGAATTTCTAATAAGAAATCAAATTTAATTAAACAAAATAACTAAAATCTAAAAATACTACAACATAATTAAATTAAAATATTAAAAAAAAAACAATAAACAAATATTGATAGTCAGTAGATTTCCTTTTTACAATAGGTTTAGAACTTTTACTTTTTAATGTTTTAGTAAATTTAGAATTGACAACATCTTATTGAGACAAGTAACACGTGTCACGATCTTATTAATGAGTAATTTTGACATCAAGCTTTATATAATAAGATATATTAATACATAATTAATCCTATCAACTTATGATACATGTATCATGTTGTGAAATCTATAATTACAACAATTATGACTTATATATATATATATATATATTTTGTTCTTTTGTAGATTTACAACAACATGTGTCGTACAATCACAATTTATTACTTAGATTTCATAAATAACATTCCAGAGGAAAATGCACCTAAGATCAAATCTATATAACACTTCACATATATATATATATATATATATATATATATATATATCTACAATTTAATACTTAGATTTGATATAAATACACACATATTTATATATACACTTCACATAATATACATATATACATTCTCTTTAAGAAATATATATATATATGGGCAAATGTCATGAAAACCCACTTTCTCCTAAAGTATTGTCACAAAAACCCACTTTCCACTCATGGTATACTTTCCCAAGTTTTTTGCTTATGTGTCCACTTTCCTTTTACATTTTTGCCCTTACTAACAACTTACCTCTCTTTCTCTCCTTCTTTTCTCTCTTTTTC